>NW_026698000.1:0-34083 GCF_030435755.1 Ochotona princeps | reverse complement strand
CCTTGATTGAATTAACTCTCACACCAATATTTGCGTCTAGAGCCTTTGCATTGAGGGCTATCTGAAAACGGCTGTGGCGCTGAAGTTGCCTGTGAATGTGGAGTTGGTGGCATGTGAAACCCGCATGTGGAGCATTCGTTTGTGTGGGATGCTCTACCAGGTTCATTCCTAGATAATGCACTCAAAGGGCACTAAGCATAGAGTGTGAAAACTGAGTTTCCTTGAGAGCTGCTTGGAAGCCTGATGGTGTGTGAAGTTAGTCAGCTAAATGGAGTTTTTCTCCCACAAGAACCACTCGACTGATCCTTCTTCAATATGCCCTTCACCAACATGCAGTGTTTCCTTGATTGAATTAACTCTCACACCAATATTTGTGTCTAGAGCCTTTGCATTGAGGGCTATCTGAAACGGCTGTGGCGCTGAAGTTGCCTGTGAATGTGGAGTTGGTGGCATGTGAAACCCGCATGTGGAGCATTCGTTTGTGTGGGATGCTCTACCAGGTTCATTCCTAGATAATGCACTCAAAGGGCACTAAGCATAGAGTGTGAAAACTGAGTTTCCTTGAGAGCTGCTTGGAAGCCTGATGGTGTGTGAAGTTAGTGAGCCAAATGGAGTTGTTCTCCCACAAGAACCACTCGGCTGATCCTTCTTCAATATGCCCTTCACCAACATGCAGTGTTTCCTTGATTGAATTAGCTCTCACACCAATATTTGCGTCTAGAGCCTTTGCATTGAGGGCTATCTGAAAACGGCTGTGGCGCTGAAGTTGCCTGTGAATGTGGAGTTGGTGGCATGTGAAACCCGCATGTGGAGCATTCGTTTGTGTGGGATGCTCTACCAGGTTCATTCCTAGATAATGCACTCAAAGGGCACTAAGCATAGAGTGTGAAAACTGAGTTTCCTTGAGAGCTGCTTGGAAGCCTGATGGTGTGTGAAGTTAGTGAGCCAAATGGAGTTGTTCTCCCACAAGAACCACTCGGCTGATCCTTCTTCAATATGCCCTTCACCAACATGCAGTGTTTCCTTGATTGAATTAGCTCTCACACCAATATTTGCGTCTAGAGCCTTTGCATTGAGGGCTATCTGAAAACGGCTGTGGCGCTGAAGTTGCCTGAGAATGTGGAGTTGGTGGCATGTGAAACCCGCATGTGGAGCATTCGTTTGTGTGGGATGCTCTACCAGGTTCATTCCTAGATAAGGCACTCAAAGGGCACTAAGCATAGAGTGTGAAAACTGAGTTTCCTTGAGAGCTGCTTGGAAGCCTGATGGTGTGTGAAGTTAGTGAGCCAAATGGAGTTGTTCTCCCACAAGAACCACTCGGCTGATCCTTCTTCAATATGCCCTTCACCAACATGCAGTGTTTCCTTGATTGAATTAGCTCTCACACCAATATTTGCGTCTAGAGCCTTTGCATTGAGGGCTATCTGAAAACGGCTGTGGCGCTGAAGTTGCCTGTGAATGTGGAGTTGGTGGCATGTGAAACCCGCATGTGGAGCATTCGTTTGTGTGGGATGCTCTACCAGGTTCATTCCTAGATAATGCACTCAAAGGGCACTAAGCATAGAGTGTGAAAACTGAGTTTCCTTGAGAGCTGCTTGGAAGCCTGATGGTGTGTGAAGTTAGTGAGCCAAATGGAGTTGTTCTCCCACAAGAACCACTCGGCTGATCCTTCTTCAATATGCCCTTCACCAACATGCAGTGTTTCCTTGATTGAATTAGCTCTCACACCAATATTTGCGTCTAGAGCCTTTGCATTGAGGGCTATCTGAAAACGGCTGTGGCGCTGAAGTTGCCTGAGAATGTGGAGTTGGTGGCATGTGAAACCCGCATGTGGAGCATTCGTTTGTGTGGGATGCTCTACCAGGTTCATTCCTAGATAAGGCACTCAAAGAGCACTAAGCATAGAGTGTGAAAACTGAGTTTCCTTGAGAGCTGCTTGGAAGCCTGATGGTGTGTGAAGTTAGTGAGCCAATGGAGTTGTTCTAATGGAGTTGTTCTCCACAAGAACCACTCGGCTGATCCTTCTTCAATATGCCCTTCACCAACATGCAGTGTTTCCTTGATTGAATTAGCTCTCACACCAATATTTGCGTCTAGAGCCTTTGCATTGAGGGCTATCTGAAAACGGCTGTGGCGCTGAAGTTGCCTGAGAATGTGGAGTTGGTGGCATGTGAAACCCGCATGTGGAGCATTCGTTTGTGTGGGATGCTGACCAAGCTTCATTTCAGGCCTAGGCACACAAAGAGCACTAAGCATAGAGTGTGAAAACTGAGTTTCCTTGAGAGCTGCTTGGAAGCCTGATGGTGTGTGAAGCTAGTGAGCCAAATGGAGTTGTTCTCCCACAAGAACCACTCGGCTGATTCTTCTTCAATATGCCCTTCACCAACATGCAGTGTTTCCTTGATTGAATTAGCTCTCACACCAAAATTTGCGTCTAGAGCCTTTGCATTGAGGGCTATCTGAAAACGGCTGTGGCGCTGAAGTTGCCTGAGAATGTGGAGTTGGTGGCATGTGACACCCGCATGTGGAGCATTCATTTGTGTGGGATGCTCTACCAGGTTCATTTCAGTAATATCATACAAAGGGCACTAAGCATAGAGTGTGAAAACTGAGTTTCCTTGAGAGCTGCTTGGAAGCCTGATGGTGTGTGAAGTTAGTGAGCCAAATGGAGTTGTTCTCCCACAAGAACCACTCGGCTGATCCTTCTTCAATATGCCCTTCACCAACATGCAGTGTTTCCTTGATTGAATTAGCTCTCACACCAATATTTGTGTCTAGAGCCTTTGCATTAAGGGCTATCTGAAAACGGCTGTGGCGCTGAAGTTGCCTGTGAATGTGGAGTTGGTGGCATGTGAAACCCGCATGTGGAGCATTCGTTTGTGTGGGATGCTCTACCAGGTTCATTCCTAGATAATGCATTCAAAGGGCACTAAACATAGAGTGTGAAAACTGAGTTTCCTTGAGAGCTGCTTGGAAGCCTGATGGTGTGTGAAGTTAGTGAGCCAAATGGAGTTGTTCTCCCACAAGAACCACTCGGCTGATCCTTCTTCAATATGCCCTTCACCAACATGCAGTGTTTCCTTGATTGAATTAGCTCTCACACCAATATTTGCGTCTAGAGCCTTTGCATTGAGGGCTATCTGAAAACGGCTGTGGCGCTGAAGTTGCCTGTGAATGTGGAGTTGGTGGCATGTGAAACCCGCATGTGGAGCATTCGTTTGTGTGGGATGCTGACCAAGCTTCATTTCAGTCCTAGGCACACAAAGAGCACTAAGCATAGAGTGTGAAAACTGAGTTTCCTTGAGAGCTGCTTGGAAGCCTGATGGTGTGTGAAGTTAGTGAGCCAAATGGAGTTGTTCTCCCACAAGAACCACTCGGCTGATTCTTCTTCAATATGCCCTTCACCAACATGCAGTGTTTCCTTGATTGAATTAGCTCTCACACCAAAATTTGCGTCTAGAGCCTTTGCATTGAGGGCTGTCTGAAAACGGCTGTGGCGCTGAAGTTGCCTGAGAATGTGGAGTTGGTGGCATGTGACACCCGCATGTGGAGCATTCATTTGTGTGGGATGCTCTACCAGGTTCATTTCAGTAATACCATACAAAGGGCACTAAGCATAGAGTGTGAAAACTGAGTTTCCTTGAGAGCTGCTTGGAAGCCTGATGGTGTGTGAAGTTAGTGAGCCAAATGGAGTTGTTCCCCCACAAGAACCACTCAGCTGATCCTTCTTCAATATGCCCTTCACCAACATGCAGTGTTTCCTTGATTGAATTAGCTCTCACACCAATATTTGTGTCTAGAGCCTTTGCATTAAGGGCTATCTGAAAACGGCTGTGGCGCTGAAGTTGCCTGTGAATGTGGAGTTGGTGGCATGTGACACCCGCATGTGGAACATTCGTTTGTGTGGGATGCTCTACCAGGTTCATTCCTAGATAATGCATTCAAAGGGCACTAAACATAGAGTGTGAAAACTGAGTTTCCTTGAGAGCTGCTTGGAAGCCTGATGGTGTGTGAAGTTAGTCAGCTAAATGGAGTTGTTCTCCCACAAGAACCACTCGGCTGATCCTTCTTCAATATGCCCTTCACCAACATGCAGTGTTTCCTTCATTGAATTAGCTCTCACACCAATATTTGCGTCTAGAGCCTTTGCATTGAGGGCTATCTGAAAACGGCTGTGGCGCTGAAGTTGCCTGTGAATGTGGAGTTGGTGGCATGTGAAACCCGCATGTGGAGCATTCGTTTGTGTGGGATGCTCTACCAGGTTCATTCCTAGATAATGCTTTCAAAGGGCACTAAACATAGAGTGTGAAAACTGAGTTTCCTTGAGAGCTGCTTGGAAGCCTGATGGTGTGTGAAGTTAGTGAGCCAAATGGAGTTGTTCTCCCACAAGAACCACTCGGCTGATCCTTCTTCAATATGCCCTTCACCAACATGCAGTGTTTCCTTGATTGAATTAGCTCTCACACCAATATTTGCGTCTAGAGCCTTTGCATTGAGGGCTATCTGAAAACGGCTGTGGCGCTGAAGTTGCCTGTGAATGTGGAGTTGGTGGCATGTGAAACCCGCATGTGGAGCATTCGTTTGTGTGGGATGCTCTACCAGGTTCATTCCTAGATAATGCACTCAAAGGGCACTAAGCATAGAGTGTGAAAACTGAGTTTCCTTGAGAGCTGCTTGGAAGCCTGATGGTGTGTGAAGTTAGTCAGCTAAATGGAGTTGTTCTCCCACAAGAACCACTCGACTGATCCTTCTTCAATATGCCCTTCACCAACATGCAGTGTTTCCTTGATTGAATTAACTCTCACACCAATATTTGCGTCTAGAGCCTTTGCATTGAGGGCTATCTGAAAACGGCTGTGGCGCTGAAGTTGCCTGTGAATGTCGGAGTTGGTGGCATGTGAAACCCGCATGTGGAGCATTCGTTTTGTGTGGGATGCTCTACCAGGTTCATTCCTAGATAATGCACTCAAAGGGCACTAAGCATAGAGTGTGAAAACTGAGTTTCCTTGAGAGCTGCTTGGAAGCCTGATGGTGTGTGAAGTTAGTCATCTAAATGGAGTTGTTCTCCCACAAGAACCACTCGACTGATCCTTCTTCAATATGCCCTTCACCAACATGCAGTGTTTCCTTGATTGAATTAACTCTCACACCAATATTTGCGTCTAGAGCCTTTGCATTGAGGGCTATCTGAAAACGGCTGTGGCGCTGAAGTTGCCTGTGAATGTGGAGTTGGTGGCATGTGAAACCCGCATGTGGAGCATTCGTTTGTGTGGGATGCTCTACCAGGTTCATTCCTAGATAATGCACTCAAAGAGCACTAAGCATAGAGTGTGAAAACTGAGTTTCCTTGAGAGCTGCTTGGAAGCCTGATGGTGTGTGAAGTTAGTGAGCCAAATGGAGTTGTTCTCCCACAAGAACCACTCGGCTGATCCTTCTTCAATATGCCCTTCACCAACATGCAGTGTTTCCTTGATTGAATTAGCTCTCACACCAATATTTGCGTCTAGAGCCTTTGCATTGAGGGCTATCTGAAAACGGCTGTGGCGCTGAAGTTGCCTGAGAATGTGGAGTTGGTGGCATGTGAAACCCGCATGTGGAGCATTCGTTTGTGTGGGATGCTGACCAAGCTTCATTTCAGTCCTAGGCACACAAAGAGCACTAAGCATAGAGTGTGAAAACTGAGTTTCCTTGAGAGCTGCTTGGAAGCCTGATGGTGTGTGAAGTTAGTGAGCCAAATGGAGTTGTTCTCCCACAAGAACCACTCGGCTGATCCTTCTTCAATATGCCCTTCACCAACATGCAGTGTTTCCTTGATTGAATTAGCTCTCACACCAATATTTGCGTCTAGAGCCTTTGCATTGAGGGCTATCTGAAAACGGCTGTGGCGCTGAAGTTGCCTGAGAATGTGGAGTTGGTGGCATGTGAAACCCGCATGTGGAGCATTCGTTTGTGTGGGATGCTGACCAAGCTTCATTTCAGTCCTAGGCACACAAAGAGCACTAAGCATAGAGTGTGAAAACTGAGTTTCCTTGAGAGCTGCTTGGAAGCCTGATGGTGTGTGAAGTTAGTGAGCCAAATGGAGTTGTTCTCCCACAAGAACCACTCGGCTGATTCTTCTTCAATATGCTCTTCACCAACATGCAGTGTTTCCTTGATTGAATTAGCTCTCACACCAATATTTGCGTCTAGAGCCTTTGCATTGAGGGCTATCTGAAAACGGCTGTGGCGCTGAAGCTGCCTGTGAATGTGGAGTTGGTGGCATGTGAAACCCGCATGTGGAGCATTCGTTTGTGTGGGATGCTCTACCAGGTTCATTCTTGATAATGCACTCAAAGGGCACTAAGCATAGAGTGTGAAAACTGAGTTTCCTTGAGAGCTGCTTGGAAGCCTGATGGTGTGTGAAGTTAGTGAGCCAAATGGAGTTGTTCTCCCACAAGAACCACTCGGCTGATCCTTCTTCAATATGCCCTTCACCAACATGCAGTGTTTCCTTGATTGAATTAGCTCTCACACCAATATTTGTGTCTAGAGACTTTGCATTGAGGGCTATCTGAAAACGGCTGTGGCGCTGAAGTTGCCTGTGAATGTGGAGTTGGTGGCATGTGAAACCCGCATGTGGAGCATTCGTTTGTGTGGGATGCTCTACCAGGTTCATTTCAGTAATAGCCATACAAATGGCACTAAGCATAGAGTGTGAAAACTGAGTTTCCTTGAGAGCTGCTTGGAAGCCTGATGGTGTGTGAAGTTAGTGAGCCAAATGGAGTTGTTCTCCCACAAGAACCACTCGGCTGATCCTTCTTCAATATGCCCTTCACCAACATGCAGTGTTTCCTTGATTGAATTAGCTCTCACACCAATATTTGCGTCTAGAGCCTTTGCATTGAGGGCTATCTGAAAACGGCTGTGGCGCTGAAGTTGCCTGTGAATGTGGAGTTGGTGGCATGTGAAACCCGCATGTGGAGCATTCGTTTGTGTGGGATGCTCTACCAGGATCATTTCAGTAATAGCCATACAAAGGGCACTAAGCATAGAGTGTGAAAACTGAGTTTCCTTGAGAGCTGCTTGGAAGCCTGATGGTGTGTGAAGTTAGTGAGCCAAATGGAGTTGTTCTCCCACAAGAACCACTCGGCTGATCCTTCTTCAATATGCCCTTCACCAACATGCAGTGTTTCCTTGATTGAATTAGCTCTCACACCAATATTTGCGTCTAGAGCCTTTGCATTGAGGGCTATCTGAAAATGGCTGTGGCGCTGAAGTTGCCTGTGAATGTGGAGTTGGTGGCATGTGAAACCCGCATGTGGAGCATTCGTTTGTGTGGGATGCTCTACCAGGTTCGTTCCTAGATAATGCACTCAAAGGGCACTAAGCATAGAGTGTGAAAACTGAGTTTCCTTGAGAGCTGCTTGGAAGCCTGATGGTGTGTGAAGTTAGTGAGCCAAATGGAGTTGTTCTCCCACAAGAACCACTCGGCTGATCCTTCTTCAATATGCCCTTCACCAACATGCAGTGTTTCCTTGATTGAATTAGCTCTCACACCAATATTTGCGTCTAGAGCCTTTGCATTGAGGGCTATCTGAAAACGGCTGTGGCGCTGAAGTTGCCTGTGAATGTGGAGTTGGTGGCATGTGAAACCCGCATGTGGAGCATTCGTTTGTGTGGGATGCTCTACCAGGTTCGTTCCTAGATAATGCACTCAAAGGGCACTAAGCATAGAGTGTGAAAACTGAGTTTCCTTGAGAGCTGCTTGGAAGCCTGATGGTGTGTGAAGTTAGTGAGCCAAATGGAGTTGTTCTCCCACAAGAACCACTCGGCTGATCCTTCTTCAATATGCCCTTCACCAACATGCAGTGTTTCCTTGATTGAATTAGCTCTCACACCAATATTTGCATCTAGAGCCTTTGCATTGAGGGCTATCTGAAAACGGCTGTGGCGCTGAAGTTGCCTGTGAATGTGGAGTTGGTGGCATGTGAAACCCGCATGTGGAGCATTCGTTTGTGTGGGATGCTCTCCAAGCTTCATTTCAGTCCTAGGCATACAAAGGGCACTAAGCATAGAGTGTGAAAACTGAGTTTCCTTGAGAGCTGCTTGGAAGCCTGATGGTGTGTGAAGTTAGTGAGCCAAATGGAGTTGTTCTCCCAAAAGAACCACTCGACTGATCCTTCTTCAAAATGCCCTTCACCAACATGCAGTGTTTCCTTGATTGAATTAACTCTCACACCAATATTTGCGTCTAGAGCCTTTGCATTGAGGGCTATCTGAAAACGGCTGTGGCGCTGAAGTTGCCTGTGAATGTGGAGTTGGTGGCATGTGAAACCCGCATGTGGAGCATTCGTTTGTGTGGGATGCTCTAACAGATTCATTCCTAGATAATGCACTCAAAGGGCACTAAGCATAGAGTGTGAAAACTGAGTTTCCTTGAGAGCTGCTTAGAAGCCTGATGGTGTGTGAAGTTAGTGAGCCAAATGGAGTTGTTCTCCCACAAGAACCACTCGGCTGATCCTTCTTCAAAATGCCCTTCACCAACATGCAGTGTTTCCTTGATTGAATTAGCTCTCACACCAATATTTGCGTCTAGAGCCTTTGCATTGAGGGCTATCTGAAAATGGCTGTGGCGCTGAAGTTGCCTGTGAATGTGGAGTTGGTGGCATGTGAAACCCGCATGTGGAACATTCGTTTGTGTGGGATGCTCTACCAGGTTCATTTCAGTGCTAGCCATACAAAGGGCACTAAGCATAGAGTGTGAAAACTGAGTTTCCTTGAGAGCTGCTTGGAAGCCTGATGGTGTGTGAAGTTAGTGAGCCAAATGGAGTTGTTCTCCCACAAGAACCACTCGGCTGATCCTTCTTCAATATGCCCTTCACCAACATGCAGTGTTTCCTTGATTGAATTAGCTCTCACACCAATATTTGCGTCTAGAGCCTTTGCATTGAGGGCTATCTGAAAACGGCTGTGGCGCTGAAGTTGCCTGTGAATGTGGAGTTGGTGGCATGTGAAACCCGCATGTGGAGCATTCGTTTGTGTGGGATGCTCTACCAGGTTCATTCCTAGATAATGCACTCAAAGGGCACTAAGCATAGAGTGTGAAAACTGAGTTTCCTTGAGAGCTGCTTGGAAGCCTGATGGTGTGTGAAGTTAGTGAGCCAAATGGAGTTGTTCTCCCACAAGAACCACTCGGCTGATCCTTCTTCAATATGCCCTTCACCAACATGCAGTGTTTCCTTGATTGAATTAACTCTCACACCAATATTTGCGTCTAGAGCCTTTGCATTGAGGGCTATCTGAAAACGGCTGTGGCGCTGAAGTTGCCTGTGAATGTGGAGTTGGTGGCATGTGAAACCCGCATGTGGAGCATTCGTTTGTGTGGGATGCTCTACCAGGTTCATTCCTAGATAATGCACTCAAAGGGCACTAAGCATAGAGTGTGAAAACTGAGTTTCCTTGAGAGCTGCTTGGAAGCCTGATGGTGTGTGAAGTTAGTCAGCTAAATGGAGTTTTTCTCCCACAAGAACCACTCGACTGATCCTTCTTCAATATGCCCTTCACCAACATGCAGTGTTTCCTTGATTGAATTAACTCTCACACCAATATTTGTGTCTAGAGCCTTTGCATTGAGGGCTATCTGAAAACGGCTGTGGCGCTGAAGTTGCCTGTGAATGTGGAGTTGGTGGCATGTGAAACCCGCATGTGGAGCATTCGTTTGTGTGGGATGCTCTACCAGGTTCATTCCTAGATAATGCACTCAAAGGGCACTAAGCATAGAGTGTGAAAACTGAGTTTCCTTGAGAGCTGCTTGGAAGCCTGATGGTGTGTGAAGTTAGTGAGCCAAATGGAGTTGTTCTCCCACAAGAACCACTCGGCTGATCCTTCTTCAATATGCCCTTCACCAACATGCAGTGTTTCCTTGATTGAATTAGCTCTCACACCAATATTTGCGTCTAGAGCCTTTGCATTGAGGGCTATCTGAAAACGGCTGTGTCGGTGAAGTTGCCTGTGAATGTGGAGTTGGTGGCATGTGAAACCCGCATGTGGAGCATTCGTTTGTGTGGGATGCTCTACCAGGTTCATTCCTAGATAATGCACTCAAAGGGCACTAAGCATAGAGTGTGAAAACTGAGTTTCCTTGAGAGCTGCTTGGAAGCCTGATGGTGTGTGAAGTTAGTGAGCCAAATGGAGTTGTTCTCCCACAAGAACCACTCGGCTGATCCTTCTTCAATATGCCCTTCACCAACATGCAGTGTTTCCTTGATTGAATTAGCTCTCACACCAATATTTGCGTCTAGAGCCTTTGCATTGAGGGCTATCTGAAAACGGCTGTGGCGCTGAAGTTGCCTGTGAATGTGGAGTTGGTGGCATGTGAAACACGCATGTGGAGCATTCGTTTGTGTGGGATGCTCTACCAGGTTCATTCCTAGATAATGCACTCAAAGGGCACTAAGCATAGAGTGTGAAAACTGAGTTTCCTTGAGAGCTGCTTGGAAGCCTGATGGTGTGTGAAGTTAGTGAGCCAAATGGAGTTGTTCTCCCACAAGAACCACTCGGCTGATCCTTCTTCAATATGCCCTTCACCAACATGCAGTGTTTCCTTGATTGAATTAGCTCTCACACCAATATTTGCGTCTAGAGCCTTTGCATTGAGGGCTATCTGAAAACGGCTGTGGCGCTGAAGTTGCCTGAGAATGTGGAGTTGGTGGCATGTGAAACCCGCATGTGGAGCATTCGTTTGTGTGGGATGCTCTACCAGGTTCATTCCTAGATAAGGCACTCAAAGAGCACTAAGCATAGAGTGTGAAAACTGAGTTTCCTTGAGAGCTGCTTGGAAGCCTGATGGTGTGTGAAGTTAGTGAGCCAAATGGAGTTGTTCTCCCACAAGAACCACTCGGCTGATTCTTCTTCAATATGCCCTTCACCAACATGCAGTGTTTCCTTGATTGAATTAGCTCTCACACCAATATTTGCGTCTAGAGCCTTTGCATTGAGGGCTATCTGAAAACGGCTGTGGCGCTGAAGTTGCCTGAGAATGTGGAGTTGGTGGCATGTGAAACCCGCATGTGGAGCATTCGTTTGTGTGGGATGCTGACCAAGCTTCATTTCAGGCCTAGGCACACAAAGAGCACTAAGCATAGAGTGTGAAAACTGAGTTTCCTTGAGAGCTGCTTGGAAGCCTGATGGTGTGTGAAGCTAGTGAGCCAAATGGAGTTGTTCTCCCACAAGAACCACTCGGCTGATTCTTCTTCAATATGCCCTTCACCAACATGCAGTGTTTCCTTGATTGAATTAGCTCTCACACCAAAATTTGCGTCTAGAGCCTTTGCATTGAGGGCTATCTGAAAACGGCTGTGGCGCTGAAGTTGCCTGAGAATGTGGAGTTGGTGGCATGTGACACCCGCATGTGGAGCATTCATTTGTGTGGGATGCTCTACCAGGTTCATTTCAGTAATACCATACAAAGGGCACTAAGCATAGAGTGTGAAAACTGAGTTTCCTTGAGAGCTGCTTGGAAGCCTGATGGTGTGTGAAGTTAGTGAGCCAAATGGAGTTGTTCTCCCACAAGAACCACTCGGCTGATCCTTCTTCAATATGCCCTTCACCAACATGCAGTGTTTCCTTGGTTGAATTAGCTCTCACACCAATATTTGTGTCTAGAGCCTTTGCATTAAGGGCTATCTGAAAACGGCTGTGGCGCTGAAGTTGCCTGTGAATGTGGAGTTGGTGGCATGTGAAACCCGCATGTGGAGCATTCGTTTGTGTGGGATGCTCTACCAGGATCATTCCTAGATAATGCATTCAAAGGGCACTAAACATAGAGTGTGAAAACTGAGTTTCCTTGAGAGCTGCTTGGAAGCCTGATGGTGTGTGAAGTTAGTGAGCCAAATGGAGTTGTTCTCCCACAAGAACCACTCGGCTGATCCTTCTTCAATATGCCCTTCACCAACATGCAGTGTTTCCTTGATTGAATTAGCTCTCACACCAATATTTGCGTCTAGAGCCTTTGCATTGAGGGCTATCTGAAAACGGCTGTGGCGCTGAAGTTGCCTGTGAATGTGGAGTTGGTGGCATGTGAAACCCGCATGTGGAGCATTCGTTTGTGTGGGATGCTGACCAAGCTTCATTTCAGTCCTAGGCACACAAAGAGCACTAAGCATAGAGTGTGAAAACTGAGTTTCCTTGAGAGCTGCTTGGAAGCCTGATGGTGTGTGAAGTTAGTGAGCCAAATGGAGTTGTTCTCCCACAAGAACCACTCGGCTGATTCTTCTTCAATATGCCCTTCACCAACATGCAGTGTTTCCTTGATTGAATTAGCTCTCACACCAAAATTTGCGTCTAGAGCCTTTGCATTGAGGGCTGTCTGAAAACGGCTGTGGCGCTGAAGTTGCCTGAGAATGTGGAGTTGGTGGCATGTGACACCCGCATGTGGAGCATTCATTTGTGTGGGATGCTCTACCAGGTTCATTTCAGTAATACCATACAAAGGGCACTAAGCATAGAGTGTGAAAACTGAGTTTCCTTGAGAGCTGCTTGGAAGCCTGATGGTGTGTGAAGTTAGTGAGCCAAATGGAGTTGTTCCCCCACAAGAACCACTCAGCTGATCCTTCTTCAATATGCCCTTCACCAACATGCAGTGTTTCCTTGATTGAATTAGCTCTCACACCAATATTTGTGTCTAGAGCCTTTGCATTAAGGGCTATCTGAAAACGGCTGTGGCGCTGAAGTTGCCTGTGAATGTGGAGTTGGTGGCATGTGACACCCGCATGTGGAACATTCGTTTGTGTGGGATGCTCTACCAGGTTCATTCCTAGATAATGCATTCAAAGGGCACTAAACATAGAGTGTGAAAACTGAGTTTCCTTGAGAGCTGCTTGGAAGCCTGATGGTGTGTGAAGTTAGTCAGCTAAATGGAGTTGTTCTCCCACAAGAACCACTCGGCTGATCCTTCTTCAATATGCCCTTCACCAACATGCAGTGTTTCCTTCATTGAATTAGCTCTCACACCAATATTTGCGTCTAGAGCCTTTGCATTGAGGGCTATCTGAAAACGGCTGTGGCGCTGAAGTTGCCTGTGAATGTGGAGTTGGTGGCATGTGAAACCCGCATGTGGAGCATTCGTTTGTGTGGGATGCTCTACCAGGTTCATTCCTAGATAATGCTTTCAAAGGGCACTAAACATAGAGTGTGAAAACTGAGTTTCCTTGAGAGCTGCTTGGAAGCCTGATGGTGTGTGAAGTTAGTGAGCCAAATGGAGTTGTTCTCCCACAAGAACCACTCGGCTGATCCTTCTTCAATATGCCCTTCACCAACATGCAGTGTTTCCTTGATTGAATTAGCTCTCACACCAATATTTGCGTCTAGAGCCTTTGCATTGAGGGCTATCTGAAAACGGCTGTGGCGCTGAAGTTGCCTGTGAATGTGGAGTTGGTGGCATGTGAAACCCGCATGTGGAGCATTCGTTTGTGTGGGATGCTCTACCAGGTTCATTCCTAGATAATGCACTCAAAGGGCACTAAGCATAGAGTGTGAAAACTGAGTTTCCTTGAGAGCTGCTTGGAAGCCTGATGGTGTGTGAAGTTAGTCAGCTAAATGGAGTTGTTCTCCCACAAGAACCACTCGACTGATCCTTCTTCAATATGCCCTTCACCAACATGCAGTGTTTCCTTGATTGAATTAACTCTCACACCAATATTTGCGTCTAGAGCCTTTGCATTGAGGGCTATCTGAAAACGGCTGTGGCGCTGAAGTTGCCTGTGAATGTGGAGTTGGTGGCATGTGAAACCCGCATGTGGAGCATTCGTTTGTGTGGGATGCTCTACCAGGTTCATTCCTAGATAATGCACTCAAAGGGCACTAAGCATAGAGTGTGAAAACTGAGTTTCCTTGAGAGCTGCTTGGAAGCCTGATGGTGTGTGAAGTTAGTCATCTAAATGGAGTTGTTCTCCCACAAGAACCACTCGACTGATCCTTCTTCAATATGCCCTTCACCAACATGCAGTGTTTCCTTGATTGAATTAACTCTCACACCAATATTTGCGTCTAGAGCCTTTGCATTGAGGGCTATCTGAAAACGGCTGTGGCGCTGAAGTTGCCTGTGAATGTGGAGTTGGTGGCATGTGAAACCCGCATGTGGAGCATTCGTTTGTGTGGGATGCTCTCCAAGCTTCATTTCAGTCCTAGGCATACAAAGGGCACTAAGCATAGAGTGTGAAAACTGAGTTTCCTTGAGAGCTGCTTGGAAGCCTGATGGTGTGTGAAGTTAGTGAGCCAAATGGAGTTGTTCTCCCACAAGAACCACTCGGCTGATCCTTCTTCAATATGCCCTTCACCAACATGCAGTGTTTCCTTGATTGAATTAGCTCTCACACCAATATTTGCGTCTAGAGCCTTTGCATTGAGGGCTATCTGAAAACGGCTGTGGCGCTGAAGTTGCCTGTGAATGTGGAGTTGGTGGCATGTGAAACCCGCATGTGGAGCATTCGTTTGTGTGGGATGCTCTACCAGGTTCATTCCTAGATAATGCACTCAAAGGGCACTAAGCATAGAGTGTGAAAACTGAGTTTCCTTGAGAGCTGCTTGGAAGCCTGATGGTGTGTGAAGTTAGTGAGCCAAATGGAGTTGTTCTCCCACAAGAACCACTCGACTGATCATTCTTCAAAATGCCCTTCACCAACATGCAGTGTTTCCTTGATTGAATTAGCTCTCACACCAATATTTGCGTCTAGAGCCTTTGCATTGAGGGCTATCTGAAAACGGCTGTGGCGCTGAAGTTGCCTGTGAATGTGGAGTTGGTGGCATGTGAAAACAGCATGTGGAGCATTCGTTTGTGTGGGATGCTCTACCAGGTTCATTTCAGTCCTAGCCATACAAAGGGCACTAATAATATAGTGTGAAAACTGAGTTTCCTTGAGAGCTGCTTGGAAGCCTGATGGTGTGTGAAGTTAGTGAGCCAAATGGAGTTGTTCTCCCACAAGAACCACTCGGCTGATTCTTCTTCAATAAGCCCTTCACCAACATGCAGTGTTTCCTTGATTGAATTAGCTCTCACACCAATATTTGCGTCTAGAGCCTTTGCATTGAGGGCTATCTGAAAACGGCTGTGGCGCTGAAGTTGCCTGTGAATGTGGAGTTGGTGGCATGTGAAACCCGCATGTGGAGCATTCGTTTGTGTGGGATGCTCTACCAGGTTCATTCCTAGATAATGCACTCAAAGGGCACTAAGCATAGAGTGTGAAAACTGAGTTTCCTTGAGAGCTGCTTGGAAGCCTGATGGTGTGTGAAGTTAGTGAGCCAAATGGAGTTGTTCTCCCACAAGAACCACTCGGCTGATTCTTCTTCAATATGCCCTTCACCAACATGCAGTGTTTCCTTGATTGAATTAGCTCTCACACCAATATTTGCGTCTAGAGCCTTTGCATTGAGGGCTATCTGAAAACGGCTGTGGCGCTGAAGTTGCCTGAGAATGTGGAGTTGGTGGCATGTGACACCCGCATATGGAGCATTCGTTTGTGTGGGATGCTCTACCAGGTTCATTTCTAGATAATGCACTCAAAGGGCATTAAGCATAGAGTGTGAAAACTGAGTTTCCTTGAGAGCTGCTTGGAAGCCTGATGATGTGTGAAGTTAGTGAGCCAAATGGAGTTGTTCTCCCACAAGAACCACTCGGCTGATCCTTCTTCAATATGCCCTTCACCAACATGCAGTGTTTCCTTGATTGAATTAGCTCTCACACCAATATTTGCGTCTAGAGCCTTTGCATTGAGGGCTATCTGAAAACGGCTGTGGCGCTGAAGTTGCCTGTGAATGTGGAGTTGGTGGCATGTGAAACCCGCATGTGGAACATTCGTTTGTGTGGGATGCTCTACCAGGTTCATTCTTGATAATGCACTCAAAGGGCACTAAGCATAGAGTGTGAAAACTGAGTTTCCTTGAGAGCTGCTTGGAAGCCTGATGGTGTGTGTAGTGAGCCAAATGGAGTTGTTCTCTCACAAGAACCACTCGGCTGATCCTTCTTCAATATGCCCTTCACCAACATGCAGTGTTTCCTTGATTGAATTAGCTCTCACACCAATATTTGCATCTAGAGCCTTTGCATTGAGGGCTATCTGAAAACGGCTGTGGCGCTGAAGTTGCCTGTGAATGTGGAGTTGGTGGCATGTGAAACCCGCATGTGGAGCATTCGTTTGTGTGGGATGCTCTACCAGGTTCATTTCAGTAATAGCCATACAAAGGGCACTAAGCATAGAGTGTGAAAACTGAGTTTCCTTGAGAGCTGCTTGGAAGCCTGATGGTGTGTGAAGTTAGTGAGCCAAATGGAGTTGTTCTCCCACAAGAACCACTCGGCTGATCCTTCTTCAATATGCCCTTCACCAACATGCAGTGTTTCCTTGATTGAATTAGCTCTCACACCAATATTTGCGTCTAGAGCCTTTGCATTGAGGGCTATCTGAAAACGGCTGTGGCGCTGAAGTTGCCTGTGAATGTGGAGTTGGTGGCATGTGAAACCCGCATGTGGAGCATTCGTTTGTGTGGGATGCTCTACCAGGTTCATTCCTAGATAATGCACTCAAAGGGCACTAAGCATAGAGTGTGAAAACTGAGTTTCCTTGAGAGCTGCTTGGAAGCCTGATGGTGTGTGAAGTTAGTGAGCCAGATGGAGTTGTTCTCCCACAAGAACCACTCGGCTGATCCTTCTTCAATATGCCCTTCACCAACATGCAGTGTTTCCTTGATTGAATTAGCTCTCACACCAATATTTGCGTCTAGAGCCTTTGCATTGAGGGCTATCTGAAAACGGTTGTGGCGCTGAAGTTGCCTGTGAATGTGGAGTTGGTGGCATGTGAAAACAGCATGTATAGCATTCGTTTGTGTGGGATGCTCTACCAGGTTCATTTCAGTCCTAGCCATTCAAAGGGCACTAAGCATAGAGTGTGAAAACTGAGTTTCCTTGAGAGCTGCTTGGAAGCCTGACGGTGTGTGAAGTTAGTGAGCCAAATGGAGTTGTTCTCCCACAAGAACCACTCGGCTGATTCTTCTTCAATAAGCCCTTCACCAACATGCAGTGTTTCCTTGATTGAATTAGCTCTCACACCAATATTTGCGTCTAGAGCCTTTGCATTGAGGCCTATCTGAAAACGGCTGTGGCGCTGAAGTTGCCTGTGAATGTGGAGTTGGTGGCATGTGAAAACCGCATGTGGAGCATTCGTTTGTGTGGGATGCTCTACCATTTTCGTTCCTAGATAATGCACTCAAAGGGCACTAAGCATAGAGTGTGAAAACTGAGTTTCCTTGAGAGCTGCTTGGAAACCTGATGGTGTGTGATGGTGTGTGAAGTTAGTGAGCCAAATGGAGTTGTTCTCCCACAAGAACCACTCGGCTGATCCTTCTTCAATATGCCTTTCACCAACATGCAGTGTTTCCTTGATTGAATTAGCTCTCACACCAATATTTGCGTCTAGAGCCTTTGCATTGAGGGCTATCTGAAAACGGCTGTGGCGCTGAAGTTGCCTGTGAATATGGAGTTGGTGGCATGTGAAACCCGCATGTGGAGCATTCGTTTATGTGGGATGCTCTACCAGGTTCATTTCAGTCCTAGCCATACAAAGGTCACTAAGCATAGAGTGTGAAAACTGAGTTTCCTTGAGAGCTGCTTGGAAGCCTGATGGTGTGTGAAGTTATTGAGCCAAATGGAGTTGTTCTCCCACAAGAACCACTCGGCTGATCCTTCTTCAATATGCCCTTCACCAACATGCAGTGTTTCCTTGATTGAATTAGCTCTCACACCAATATTTGCGTCTAGAGCCTTTGCATTGAGGGCTATCTGAAAACGGCTGTGGCGCTGAAGTTGCCTGTGAATGTGGAGTTGGTGGCATGTGAAACCCGCATGTGGAGCATTCGTTTGTGTGGGATGCTCTACCAGGTTCATTCCTAGATAATGCACTCAAAGGGCACTAAGCATAGAGTGTGAAAACTGAGTTTCCTTGAGAGCTGCTTGGAAGCCTGATGGTGTGTGTAGTGAGCCAAATGGAGTTGTTCTCCCACAAGAACCACTCGGCTGATCCTCCTTCAATATGCCCTTCACCAACATGCAGTGTTTCCTTGATTGCATTAGCTCTCAGACCAATATTTGCATCTAGAGCCTTTGCATTGAGGGCTATCTGAAAACGGCTATGGCGCTGAAGTTGCCTGTGAATGTGGAGTTGGTGGCATGTGAAACCCGCATGTGGAGCATTCGTTTGTGTGGGATGCTCTCCAAGCTTCTTTTCAGTCCTAGGCATACAAAGGGCACTAAGCATAGAGTGTGAAAACTGAGTTTCCTTGAGAGCTGCTTGGAAGCCTGATGGTGTGTGAAGTTAGTGAGCCAAATGGAGTTGTTCTCCCAAAAGAACCACTCGACTGATCCTTCTTCAAAATGCCCTTCACCAACATGCAGTGTTTCCTTGATTGAATTAGCTCTCACACCAATATTTGCGTCTAGAGCCTTTGCATTGAGGGCTATCTGAAAACGGCTGTGGCGCTGAAGTTGCCTGTGAATGTGGAGTTGGTGGCATGTGAAACCCGCATGTGGAGCATTCGTTTGTGTGGGATGCTCTACCAGGTTCATTCTTGATAATGCACTCAAAGGGCACTAAGCATAGAGTGTGAAAACTGAGTTTCCTTGAGAGCTGCTTGGAAGCCTGATGGTGTGTAGTTAGTGAGCCAAATGGAGTTGTTCTCCCACAAGAACCACTCGGCTGATCCTTCTTCAATATGCCCTTCACCAACATGCAGTGTTTCCTTGATTGAATTAGCTCTCACACCAATATTTGCATCTAGAGCCTTTTGCATTGAGGGCTATCTGAAAACGGCTGTGGCGCTGAAGTTGCCTGTGAATGTGGAGTTGGTGGCATGTGAAACCCGCATGTGGAGCATTCGTTTGTGTGGGATGCTCTACCAGGTTCATTCCTAGATAATGCACTCAAAGGGCACTAAGCATAGAGTGTGCAAACTGAGTTTCCTTGAGAGCTGCTTGGAAGCCTGATGGTGTGTGAAGTTAGTCAGCTAAATGGAGTTGTTCTCCCACAAGAACCACTCGACTGATCCTTCTTCAATATGCCCTTCACCAACATGCAGTGTTTCCTTGATTGAATTAACTCTCACACCAATATTTGCGTCTAGAGCCTTTGCATTGAGGCCTATCTGAAAACGGCTGTGGCGCTGAAGTTGCCTGTGAATGTGGAGTTGGTGGCATGTGAAACCCGCATGTGGAGCATTCGTTTGTGTGGGATGCTCTACCAGGTTCATTCCTAGATAATGCACTCAAAGGGCACTAAGCATAGAGTGTGAAACCTGAGTTTCCTTGAGAGCTGCTTGGAAGCCTGATGGTGTGTGAAGTTAGTGAGCCAAATGGAGTTGTTCTCCCACAAGAACCACTCGGCTGATCCTTCTTCAATATGCCCTTCACCAACATGCAGTGTTTCCTTGATTGAATTAGCTCTCACACCAATATTTGCGTCTAGAGCCTTTGCATTGAGGGCTATCTGAAAACGGCTGTGGCGCTGAAGTTGCCTGTGAATGTGGAGTTGGTGGCATGTGAAACCCGCATGTGGAGCATTCGTTTGTGTGGGATGCTCTACCAGGTTCATTCCTAGATAATGCACTCAAAGGGCACTAAGCATAGAGTGTGAAAACTGAGTTTCCTTGAGAGCTGCTTGGAAGCCTGATGGTGTGTGAAGTTAGTGAGCCAAATGGAGTTGTTCTCCCACAAGAACCACTCGACTGATCCTTCTTCAATATGCCCTTCACCAACATGCAGTGTTTCCTTGATTGAATTAACTCTCACACCAATATTTGCGTCTAGAGCCTTTGCATTGAGGGCTATCTGAAAACGGCTGTGGCGCTGAAGTTGCCTGTGAATGTGGAGTTGGTGGCATGTGAAACCCGCATGTGGAGCATTCGTTTGTGTGGGATGCTCTACCAGGTTCATTCCTAGATAATGCACTCAAAGGGCACTAAGCATAGAGTGTGAAAACTGAGTTTCCTTGAGAGCTGCTTGGAAGCCTGATGGTGTGTGAAGTTAGTGAGCCAAATGGAGTTGTTCTCCCACAAGAACCACTCGACTGATCCTTCTTCAATATGCCCTTCACCAACATGCAGTGTTTCCTTGATTGAATTAGCTCTCACACCAATATTTGCGTCTAGAGCCTTTGCATTGAGGGCTATCTGAAAACGGCTGTGGCGCTGAAGTTGCCTGTGAATGTGGAGTTGGTGGCATGTGAAACCCGCATGTGGAGCATTCGTTTGTGTGGGATGCTCTACCAGGTTCATTCCTAGATAATGCACTCAAAGGGCACTAAGCATAGAGTGTGAAAACTGAGTTTCCTTGAGAGCTGCTTGGAAGCCTGATGGTGTGTGAAGTTAGTGAGCCAAATGGAGTTGTTCTCCCACAAGAACCACTCGGCTGATCCTTCTTCAATATGCCCTTCACCAACATGCAGTGTTTCCTTGATTGAATTAGCTCTCACACCAATATTTGCGTCTAGAGCCTTTGCATTGAGGGCTATCTGAAAACGGCTGTGGCGCTGAAGTTGCCTGTGAATGTGGAGTTGGTGGCATGTGAAACCCGCATGTGGAGCATTCGTTTGTGTGGGATGCTGACCAAGCTTCATTTCAGTCCTAGGCACAGAAAGAGCACTAAGCATAGAGTGTGAAAACTGAGTTTCCTTGAGAGCTGCTTGGAAGCCTGATGGTGTGTGAAGTTAGTGAGCCAAATGGAGTTGTTCTCCCACAAGAACCACTCGGCTGATTCTTCTTCAATATGCCCTTCACCAACATGCAGTGTTTCCTTGATTGAATTAGCTCTCACACCAATATTTGCGTCTAGAGCCTTTGCATTGAGGGCTATCTGAAAACGGCTGTGGCGCTGAAGTTGCCTGTGAATGTGGAGTTGGTGGCATGTGAAAACCGCATGTGGAGCATTCGTTTGTTTGGGATGCTCTACCAGGTTCATTCCTAGATAATGCACTCAAAGGGCACTAAGCATAGAGTGTGAAAACTGAGTTTCCTTGAGAGCTGCTTGGAAGCCTGATGGTGTGTGACGTTAGTGAGCCAAATGGAGTTGTTCTCCCACAAGAACCACTCGACTGATCCTTCTTCAATATGCCCTTCACCAACATGCAGTGTTTCCTTGATTGAATTAGCTCTCACACCAATATTTGCGTCTAGAGCCTTTGCATTGAGGGCTATCTGAAAACGGCTGTGGCGCTGAAGTTGCCTGAGAATGTGGAGTTGGTGGCATGTGAAACCCGCATGTGGAGCATTCGTTTGTATGGGATGTTTACCAAGCTTCATTTCAGTCCTGGGCACTCATAGAGCACTAAGCATAGTGTGTGAAAACTGAGTTTCCTTGAGAGCTGCTTGGAAGCCTGATGGTGTGTGAAGTTAGTGAGCCAAATGGAGTTGTTCTTCCACAAGAACCACTCGGCTGATCCTTCTTCAATATGCCCTTCACCAACATGCAGTGTTTCCTTGATTGAATTAGCTCTCACACCAATATTTGCGTCTAGAGCCTTTGCATTGAGGGCTATCTGAAAACGGCTGTGGCGCTGAAGTTGCCTGTGAATGTGGAGTTGGTGGCATGTGAAACCCGCATGTGGAGCATTCGTTTGTGTGGGATGCTCTACCAGCTTCATTTCAGTCCTAGCCATACAAAGGGCACTAAGCATAGAGTGTGAAAACTGAGTTTCCTTGAGAGGTGCTTGGAAGCCTGATGGTGTGTGAAGTTAGTGAGCCAAATGGAGTTGTTCTCCCACAAGAACCACTCGGCTGATTCTTCTTCAATATGTCCTTCACCAACATGCAGTGTTTCCTTGATTGAATTAGCTCTCACACCAATATTTGCGTCTAGAGCCTTTGCATTGAGGGCTATCTGAAAACGGCTGTGGCGCTGAAGTTGCCTGTGAATGTGGAGTTGGTGGCATGTGAAAACCGCATGTGGAGCATTCGTTTGTGTGGGATGCTCTACCAGGTTCATTCCTAGATAATGCATTCAAAGGGCACTAAACATAGAGTGTGCAAACTGAGTTTCCTTGAGAGCTGCTTGGAATACTGATGGTGTTTGTAGTGAGCCAAATGGAGTTGTTCTCCCACAAGAACCACTCGGCTGATCCTTCTTCAATATGCCCTTCACCAACATGCAGTGTTTCCTTGATTGAATTAGCTCTCACACCAATATTTGCGTCTAGAGCCTTTGCATTGAGGGCTATCTGAAAACGGCTGTGGCGCTGAAGTTGCCTGTGAATGTGGAGTTGGTGGCATGTGAAACCCGCATGTGGAGCATTCGTTTGTGTGGGATGCTCTACCAGGTTCATTCCTAGATAATGCACTCAAAGGGCACTAAGCATAGAGTGTGAAAACTGAGTTTCCTTGAGAGCTGCTTGGAAGCCTGATGGTGTGTGAAGTTAGTGAGCCAAATGGAGTTGTTCTCCCACAAGAACCACTCGGCTGATCGTTCTTCAAATTGCCCTTCACCAACATGCAGTGTTTCCTTGATTGAATTAGCTCTCACACCAATATTTGCGTCTAGAGCCTTTGCATTAAGGGCTATCTGAAAACGGCTGTGGCGCTGAAGTTGCCTGAGAATGTTGAGTTGGTGGCATGTGAAACCCGCATGTGGAGCATTCGTTTGTGTGGGATGTTGACCAAGCTTCATTTCAGTCCTAGGCACTCATAGAGCACTAAGCATAGAGTGTGAAAACTGAGTTTCCTTGAGAGCTGCTTGGAAGCCTGATAGTGTGTGAAGTTAGTGAGCCAAATGGAGTTGTTCTCCCACAAGAACCACTCGGCTGATCCTTCTTCAATATGCCCTTCACCAACATGCAGTGTTTCCTTGATTGAATTAGCTCTCACACCAATATTTGCGTCTAGAGCCTTTGCATTGAGGGCTATCTGAAAACGGCTGTGGCGCTGAAGTTGCCTGAGAATGTGGAGTTGGTGGCATGTGAAACCCGCATGTGGAGCATTCGTTTGTGTGGGATGCTGACCAAGCTTCATTTCAGTCCTAGGCACACAAAGAGCACTAAGCATAGAGTGTGAAAACTGAGTTTCCTTGAGAGCTGCTTGGAAGCCTGATGGTGTGTGAAGTTAGTGAGCCAAATGTAGTTGTTCTCCCACAAGAAACACTCGGCTGATCCTTCTGCAATATGCCCTTCACCAACATGCAGTGTTTCCTTGATTGAATTAGCTCTCACACCAATATTTGCGTTTAGAGCCTTTGCATTGAGGGCTATCTGAAAACAGCTGTGTCGCTGAAGTTGCCTGTGAATGTGGAGTTGGTGGCATGTGAAAACCGCATGTGGAGCATTCGTTTGTGTAGGATGCTCTACCAGGTTCATTCCTAGATAATGCAGTCAAAGGGCACTAAACATAGAGTGTGAAAACTGAGTTTCCTTGAGAGCTGCTTGGAAGCCTGATGGTGTGTGAAGTTAGTGAGCCAAATGGAGTTGTTCTCCCACAAGAACCACTCGGCTGATCCTTCTTCAATATGCCCTTCACCAACATGCAGTGTTTCCTTGATTGAATTAGCTCTCACACCAATATTTGCGTCTAGAGCCTTTGCATTGAGGGCTATCTGAAAACGGCTGTGGCGCTGAAGTTGCCTGTGAATGTGGAGTTGGTGGCATGTGAAACCCGCATGTGGAGCATTCGTTTGTGTGGGATGCTCTACCTGGTTCATTCCTAGATAATGCATTCAAAGGGCACTAAGCATAGAGTGTGAAAACTGAGTTTCCTTGAGAACTGCTTGGAAGCCTGATGGTGTGTGAAGTTAGTGAGCCAAATGGAGTTGTTCTCCCACAAGAACCACTCGGCTGATCGTTCTTCAAATATGCCCTTCACCAACATGCAGTGTTTCCTTGATTGAATTAGCTCTCACACCAATATTTGCGTCTAGATCCTTTGCATTGAGGGCTATCTGAAAACGGCTGTGGCGCTGAAGTTGCCTGTGAATGTGGAGTTGGTGGCATGTGAAACCCGCATGTGGAGCATTCGTTTGTGTGGGATGCTCTACCAGGTTCATTCCTAGATAATGCACTCAAAGGGCACTAAGCATAGAGTGTGAAAACTGAGTTTCCTTGAGAGCTGCTTGGAAGCCTGATGGTGTGTGAAGTTAGTGAGCCAAATGGAGTTGTTCTCCCACAAGAACCACTCGGCTGATTCTTCTTCAATATGCCCTTCACCAACATGCAGTGTTTCCTTGATTGAATTAGCTCTCACACCAATATTTGCGTCTAGAGCCTTTGCATTGAGGGCTATCTGAAAACGGCTGTGGCGCTGAAGTTGCCTGAGAATGTGGAGTTGGTGGCATGTGACACCCGCATGTGGAGCATTCATTTGTGTGGGATGCTCTACCAGGTTCATTTCTAGATAATGCACTCAAAGGTCATTAAGCATAGAGTGTGAAAACTGAGTTTCCTTGAGAGCTGCTTGGAAGCCTGATGGTGTGTGAAGTTAGTGAGCCAAATGGAGTTGTTCTCCCACAAGAACCACTCGGCTGATCCTTCTTCAATATGCCCTTCACCAACATGCAGTGTTTCCTTGATTGAATTAGCTCTCACACCAATATTTGCGTCTAGAGCCTTTGCATTGAGGCCTATCTGAAAACGGCTGTGGCGCTGAAGTTGCCTGTGAATGTGGAGTTGGTGGCATGTGAAACCCGCATGTGGAGCATTCGTTTGTGTGGGATGCTCTACCAGGTTCATTCCTAGATAACGCACTAAAAGGGCACTAAGCATAGAGTGTGAAAACTGAGTTTCCTTGAGAGCTGCTTGGAAGCCTGATGGTGTGTGAAGTTAGTGAGCCAAATGGAGTTGTTCTCTCACAAGAACCACTCGGCTGATCGTTCTTCAAATTGCCCTTCACCAACATGCAGTGTTTCCTTGATTGAATTAGCTCTCACACCAATATTTGCGTCTAGAGCCTTTGCATTAAGGGCTATCTGAAAACGGCTGTGGCGCTGAAGTTGCCTGAGAATGTTGAGTTGGTGGCATGTGAAACCCGCATGTGGAGCATTCGTTTGTGTGGGATGTTGACCAAGCTTCATTTCAGTCCTAGGCACTCATAGAGCACTAAGCATAGAGTGTGAAAACTGAGTTTCCTTGAGAGCTGCTTGGAAGTCTGATGGTGTGTGAAGTTAGTGAGCCAAATGTAGTTGTTCTCCCACAAGAACCACTCGGCTGATCCTTCTTCAATATGCCCTGCACCAACATGCAGTGTTTCCTTGATTGAATTAGTTCTCACACCAATATTTGCGTCTAGAGCCTTTGCATTGAGGGCTATCTGAAAACGGCTGTGTCGCTGAAGTTGCCTGAGAATGTGGAGTTGGTGGCATGTGACACCCGCATGTGGAGCATTCGTTTGTGTGGGATGCTGACCAAGCTTCATTTCAGTCCTAGGCACACAAAGAGCACTAAGCATAGAGTGTGAAAACTGAGTTTCCTTGAGAGCTGCTTGGAAGCCTGATGGTGTGTGAAGTTAGTGAGCCAAATGGAGTTGTTCTCCCACAAGAAACACTCGGCTGATCCTTCTTCAATATGCCCTTCAGCAACATGCAGTGTTTCCTTGATTGAATTAGCTCTCACACCAATTTTTGCGTCTAGAGCCTTTGCATTGAGGGCTATCTGAAAACGGCTGTGGCGCTGAAGTTGCCTGAGAATGTGGAGTTGGTGGCATGTGACACCCGCATGTGAAGCATTCATTTGTGTGGGATGCTCTACCAGGTTCATTTCTAGATAATGCACTCAAAGGTCATTAAGCATAGAGTGTGAAAACTGAGTTTCCTTGAGAGCTGCTTGGAAGCCTGATGGTGTGTGAAGTTAGTGAGCCAAATGGAGTTGTTCTCCCACAAGAACCACTCGGCTGATCCTTCTTCAATATGCCCTTCACCAACATGCAGTGTTTCCTTGATTGAATTAGCTCTCACACCAATATTTGCGTCTAGAGCCTTTGCATTGAGGGCTATCTGAAAACGGCTGTGGCGCTGAAGTTGCCTGTGAATGTGGAGTTGGTGGCATGTGAAACCCGCATGTGGAGCATTCGTTTGTGTGGGATGCTCTACCAGGTTCATTCTTGATAATGCACTCAAAGGGCACTAAGCATAGAGTGTGAAAACTGAGTTTCCTTGAGAGCTGCTTGGAAGCCTGATGGTGTGTGAAGTTAGTGAGCCAAATGGAGTTGTTCTCCCACAAGAACCACTCGGATGATCCTTCTTCAATATGCCCTTCACCAACATGCAGTGTTTCCTTGATTGAATTAGCTCTCACACCAATATTTGCATCTAGAGCCTTTGCATTGAGGCCTATCTGAAAACGGCTGTGGCGCTGAAGTTGCCTGTGAATGTGGAGTTGGTGGCATGTGAAACCCGCATGTGGAGCATTCGTTTGTGTGGGATGCTCTACCAGGTTCATTCCTTGATAGTGCACTCAAAGGGCACTAAGCATAGAGTGTGAAAACTGAGTTTCCTTGAGAGCTGCTTGAAAGCCTGATGGTGTGTGAAGTTAGTGAGCCAAATGGAGTTGTTCTCCTGCCACAAGAACCACTCGGCTGATCCTTCTTCAATATGCCCTTCACCAACATGCAGTGTTTCCTTGATTGAATTAGCTCTCACACCAATATTTGCGTCTAGAGCCTTTGCATTGAGGGCTATCTGAAAACGGCTGTGTCGCTGAAGTTGCCTGTGAATGTGGAGTTGGTGGCATGTGAAACCCGCATGTGGAGCATTCGTTTGTGTGGGATGCTCTACCAGGTTCATTTCAGTCCTAGCCATACAAAGAGCACAAAGCATAGATTGTGAAAACTGAGTTTCCTTGAGAGCTGCTTGGAAGCCTGATGGTGTGTGAAGTTAGTGAGCCAAATGGAGTTGTTCTCCCACAAGAACCACTCGGCTGATCCTTCTTCAATATGCCCTTCACCAACATGCAGTGTTTCCTTGATTGAATTAGCTCTCACACCAATATTTGCGTCTAGAGCCTTTGCATTGAGGGCTATCTGAAAACGGCTGTGGCGCTGAAGTTGCCTGTGAATGTGGAGTTGGTGGCATGTGACACCCGCATGTGGAGCATTCATTTGTGTGGGATGCTCTACCAGGTTCATTTCTAGATAATGCGCTCAAAGGGCATTAAGCATAGAGTGTGAAAACTGAGTTTCCTTGAGAGCTGCTTGGAAGCCTGATGGTGTGTGAAGTTAGTGAGCCAAATGGAGTTGTTCTCCCACAAGAACCACTCGGCTGATCCTTCTTCAATATGCCCTTCACCAACATGCAGTGTTTCCTTGATTGAATTAGCTCTCACACCAATATTTGCATCTAGAGCCTTTGCATTGAGGCCTATCTGAAAACGGCTGTGTCGCTGAAGTTGCCTGTGAATGTGGAGTTGGTGGCATGTGAAACCCGCATGTGGAGCATTCGTTTGTGTGGGATGCTCTACCAGGTTCATTCCTAGATAGTGCACTCAAAGGGCACTAAGCATAGAGTGTGAAAACTGAGTTTCCTTGAGAGCTGCTTGGAAGCCTGATGGTGTGTGAAGTTAGTGAGCCAAATGGAGTTGTTCTCCTGCCACAAGAACCACTCGGCTGATCCTTCTTCAATATGCCCTTCACCAACATGCAGTGTTTCCTTGATTGAATTAGCTCTCACACCAATATTTGCGTCTAGAGCCTTTGCATTGAGGGCTATCTGAAAACAGCTGTGTCGCTGAAGTTGCCTGAGAATGTTGAGTTGGTGGCATGTGAAAACCGCATGTGGAACATTCGTTTGTGTGGGATGCTCTACCAGGTTCATTCCTAGATAATGCAGTCAAAGGGCACTAAACATAGAGTGTGAAAACTGAGTTTCCTTGAGAGCTGCTTGGAAGCCTGATGGTGTGTGAAGTTAGTGAGCCAAATGGAGTTGTTCTCCCACAAGAACCACTCGGCTGATCCTTCTTCAATATGCCCTTCACCAACATGCAGTGTTTCCTTGATTGAATTAGCTCTCACACCAATATTTGCGTCTAGAGCCTTTGCATTGAGGGCTATCTGAAAACGGCTGTGGCGCTGAAGTTGCCTGAGAATGTTGAGTTGGTGGCATGTGAAACCCGCATGTGGAGCATTCGTTTGTGTGGGATGTTGACCAAGCTTCATTTCAGTCCTAGGCACTCATAGAGCACTAAGCATAGAGTGTGAAAACTGAGTTTCCTTGAGAGCAGCTTGGAAGCCTGATGGTGTGTGAAGTTAGTGAGCCAAATGGAGTTGTTCTCCCACAAGAACCACTCGGCTGATCCTTCTTCAATATGCCCTTCACCAACATGCAGTGTTTCCTTGATTGAATTAGCTCTCACACCAATATTTGCGTCTAGAGCCTTTGCATTGAGGGCTATCTGAAAACGGCTGTGGCGCTGAAGTTGCCTGAGAATGTGGAGTTGGTGGCATGTGAAACCCGCATGTGGAGCATTCGTTTGTGTGGGATGCTGACCAAGCTTCATTTCAGTCATAGGCACACAAAGAGCACTAAGCATAGAGTGTGAAAACTGAGTTTCCTTGAGAGCTGCTTGGAAGCCTGATGGTGTGTGAAGTTAGTGAGCCAAATGGAGTTGTTCTCCCACAAGAACCACTCGGCTGATCCTTCTTCAATATGCCCTTCACCAACATGCAGTGTTTCCTTGATTGAATTAGCTCTCACACCAATATTTGCGTCTAGAGCCTTTGCATTGAGGGCTATCTGAAAACGGCTGTGGCGCTGAAGTTGCCTGTGAATGTGGAGTTGGTGGCATGTGAAACCCGCATGTGGAGCATTCGTTTGTGTGGGATGCTCTACCAGGTTCATTCCTAGATAATGCACTCAAAGGGCACTAAGTATAGAGTGTGAAAACTGAGTTTCCTTGAGAGCTGCTTGGAAGCCTGATGGTGTGTGAAGTTAGTGAGCCAAATGGAGTTGTTCTCCCACAAGAACCACTCGGCTGATCCTTCTTCAATATGCCCTTCACCAACATGCAGTGTTTCCTTGATTGAATTAGCTCTCACACCAATATTTGCGTCTAGAGCCTTTGCATTGAGGGCTATCTGAAAACGGCTGTGGCGCTGAAGTTGCCTGTGAATGTGGAGTTGGTGGCATGTGAAACCCGCATGTGGAGCATTCGTTTGTGTGGGATGCTCTACCAGGTTCATTCCTAGATAATGCACTCAAAGGGCACTAAGCATAGAGTGTGAAAACTGAGTTTCCTTGAGAGCAGCTTGGAAGCCTGATGGTGTGTGAAGTTAGTGAGCCAAATGGAGTTGTTCTCCCACAAGAACCACTCGGCTGATCCTTCTTCAATATGCCCTTCACCAACATGCAGTGTTTTCTTGATTGAATTAGCTCTCACACCAATATTTGCGTCTAGAGCCTTTGCATTGAGGGCTATCTGAAAACGGCTGTGGCGCTGAAGTTGCCTGTGAATGTGGAGTTGGTGGCATGTGAAAACCGCATGTGGAGCATTCATTTGTTTGGGATGCTCTACCAGGTTCATTCCTAGATAATGCACTCAAAGGGCACTAAGCATAGAGTGTGAAAACTGAGTTTCCTTGAGAGCTGCTTGGAAGCCTGATGGTGTGTGAAGTTAGTGAGCCAAATGGAGTTGTTCTCCCACAAGAACCACTCGGCTGATCCTTCTTCAATATGCCCTTCACCAACATGCAGTGTTTCCTTGATTGAATTAGCTCTCACACCAATATTTGCGTCTAGAGCCTTTGCATTGAGGGCTATCTGAAAACGGCTGTGGCGCTGAAGTTGCCTGAGAATGTGGAGTTGGTGGCATGTGAAACCCGCATGTGGAGCATTCGTTTGTGTGGGATGCTGACCAAGCTTCATTTCAGTCCTAGGCACACAAAGAGCACTAAGCATAGAGTGTGAAAACTGAGTTTCCTTGAGAGCTGCTTGGAAGCCTGATGGTGTGTGAAGTTAGTCAGCTAAATGGAGTTGTTCTCCCACAAGAACCACTCGGCTGATCCTTCTGCAATATGCCCTTCACCAACATGCAGTGTTTCCTTGATTGAATTAGCTCTCACACCAATATTTGCGTCTAGAGCCTTTGCATTGAGGGCTATCTGAAAACGGCTGTGGCGCTGAAGTTGCCTGTGAATGTGGAGTTGGTGGCATGTGAAACCCGCATGTGGAGCATTCGTTTGTGTGGGATGCTCTACCAGGTTCATTCCTAGATAATGCACTCAAAGGGCACTAAGCATAGAGTGTGAAAACTGAGTTTCCTTGAGAGCTGCTTGGAAGCCTGATGGTGTGTGAAGTTAGTGAGCCAAATGGAGTTGTTCTCCCACAAGAACCACTCGGCTGATTCTTCTTCAATATGCCCTTCACCAACATGCAGTGTTTCCTTGATTGAATTAGCTCTCACACCAATATTTGCGTCTAGAGCCTTTGCATTGAGGCCTATCTGAAAACGGCTGTGGCGCTGAAGTTGCCTGTGAATGTGGAGTTGGTGGCATGTGAAACCCGCATGTGGAGCATTCGTTTGTGTGGGATGCTCTACCAGGTTCATTCCTAGATAGTGCACTCAAAGGGCACTAAGCATAGAGTGTGAAAACTGAGTTTCCTTGAGAGCTGCTTGGAAGCCTGATGGTGTGTGAAGTTAGTGAGCCAAATGGAGTTGTTCTCCTGCCACAAGAACCACTCGGCTGATCCTTCTTCAATATGCCCTTCACCAACATGCAGTGTTTCCTTGATTGAATTAGCTCTCACACCAATATTTGCGTCTAGAGCCTTTGCATTGAGGGCTATCTGAAAACAGCTGTGGCACTGAAGTTGCCTGTGAATGTGGAGTTGGTGGCATGTGAAAACCGCATGTGGAACTTTCGTTTGTGTGGGATGCTCTACCAGGTTCATTCCTAGATAATGCAGTCAAAGGGCACTAAACATAGAGTGTGAAAACTGAGTTTCCTTGAGAGCTGCTTGGAAGCCTGATGGTGTGTGAAGTTAGTGAGCCAAATGGAGTTGTTCTCCCACAAGAACCACTCGGCTGATCCTTCTTCAATATGCCCTTCACCAACATGCAGTGTTTCCTTGATTGAATTAGCTCTCACACCAATATTTGCGTCTAGAGCCTTTGCATTGAGGGCTATCTGAAAACGGCTGTGGCGCTGAAGTTGCCTGAGAATGTTGAGTTGGTGGCATGTGAAACCCGCATGTGGAGCATTCGTTTGTGTGGGATGTTGACCAAGCTTCATTTCAGTCCTAGGCACTCATAGAGCACTAAGCATAGAGTGTGAAAACTGAGTTTCCTTGAGAGCTGCTTGGAAGCCTGATGGTGTGTGAAGTTAGTGAGCCAAATGGAGTTGTTCTCCCACAAGAACCACTCGGCTGATCCTTCTTCAATATGCCCTTCACCAACATGCAGTGTTTCCTTGATTGAATTAGCTCTCACACCAATATTTGCGTCTAGAGCCTTTGCATTGAGGGCTATCTGAAAACGGCTGTGGCGCTGAAGTTGCCTGAGAATGTGGAGTTGGTGGCATGTGAAACCCGCATGTGGAGCATTCGTTTGTGTGGGATGCTGACCAAGCTTCATTTCAGTCCTAGGCACACAAAGAGCACTAAGCATAGAGTGTGAAAACTGAGTTTCCTTGAGAGCTGCTTGGAAGCCTGATGGTGTGTGAAGTTAATCAGCTAAATGGAGTTGTTCTCCCACAAGAACCACTCGGCTGATCCTTCTGCAATATGCCCTTCACCAACATGCAGTGTTTCCTTGATTGAATTAGCTCTCACACCAATATTTGCGTCTAGAGCCTTTGCATTGAGGGCTATCTGAAAACGGCTGTGGCGCTGAAGTTGCCTGTGAATGTGGAGTTGGTGGCATGTGAAACCCGCATGTGGAGCATTCGTTTGTGTGGGATGCTCTACCAGGTTCATTCCTAGATAATGCACTCAAAGGGCACTAAGTATAGAGTGTGAAAACTGAGTTTCCTTGAGAGCTGCTTGGAAGCCTGATGGTGTGTGAAGTTAGTGAGCCAAATGGAGTTGTTCTCCCACAAGAACCACTCGGCTGATCCTTCTTCAATATGCCCTTCACCAACATGCAGTGTTTCCTTGATTGAATTAGCTCTCACACCAATATTTGCGTCTAGAGCCTTTGCATTGAGGGCTATCTGAAAACGGCTGTGGCGCTGAAGTTGCCTGTGAATGTGGAGTTGGTGGCATGTGAAACCCGCATGTGGAGCATTCGTTTGTGTGGGATGCTCTACCAGGTTCATTCCTAGATAATGCACTCAAAGGGCACTAAGCATAGAGTGTGAAAACTGAGTTTCCTTGAGAGCAGCTTGGAAGCCTGATGGTGTGTGAAGTTAGTGAGCCAAATGGAGTTGTTCTCCCACAAGAACCACTCGGCTGATCCTTCTTCAATATGCCCTTCACCAACATGCAGTGTTTTCTTGATTGAATTAGCTCTCACACCAATATTTGCGTCTAGAGCCTTTGCATTGAGGGCTATCTGAAAACGGCTGTGGCGCTGAAGTTGCCTGTGAATGTGGAGTTGGTGGGATGTGAAAACCGCATGTGGAGCATTCATTTGTTTGGGATGCTCTACCAGGTTCATTCCTAGATAATGCACTCAAAGGGCACTATGCATAGAGTGTGAAAACTGAGTTTCCTTGAGAGCTGCTTGGAAGCCTGATGGTGTGTGAAGTTAGTGAGCCAAATGGAGTTGTTCTCCCACAAGAACCACTCGGCTGATCCTTCTTCAATATGCCCTTCACCAACATGCAGTGTTTCCTTGATTGAATTAGCTCTCACACCAATATTTGCGTCTAGAGCCTTTGCATTGAGGGCTATCTGAAAACGGCTGTGGCGCTGAAGATGCCTGAGAATGTGGAGTTGGTGGCATGTGAAACCCGCATGTGGAGCATTCGTTTGTGTGGGATGCTGACCAAGCTTCATTTCAGTCCTAGGCACACAAAGAGCACTAAGCATAGAGTGTGAAAACTGAGTTTCCTTGAGAGCTGCTTGGAAGCCTGATGGTGTGTGAAGTTAGTCAGCTAAATGGAGTTGTTCTCCCACAAGAACCACTCGGCTGATCCTTCTGCAATATGCCCTTCACCAACATGCAGTGTTTCCTTGATTGAATTAGCTCTCACACCAATATTTGCATCTAGAGCCTTTGCATTGAGGGCTATCTGAAAACGGCTGTGGCGCTGAAGTTGCCTGTGAATGTGGAGTTGGTGGCATGTGAAACCCGCATGTGGAGCATTCGTTTGTGTGGGATGCTGACCAAGCTTCATTTCAGTCCTAGCCATACAAAGGGCACTAAGCATAGAGTGTGAAAACTGAGTTTCCTTGAGAGCTGCTTGGAAGCCTGGAATGGTGTGTGAAGTTAGTGAGCCAAATGGAGTTGTTCTCCCACAAGAACCACTCGGCTGATCCTTCTTCAATATGCCCTTCACCAACATGCAGTGTTTCCTTGATTGAATTAGCTCTCACACCAATATTTGCGTCTAGAGCCTTTGCATTGAGGGCTATCTGAAAACGGCTGTGGCGCTGAAGTTGCCTGTGATTGTGGAGTTGGTGGCATGTGAAACCCGCATGTGGAGCATTCGTTTGTGTGGGATGCTCTACCAGGTTCATTCCTAGATAATGCACTCAAAGAGCACTAAGCATAGAGTGTGAAAACTGAGTTTCCTTGAGAGCTGCTTGGAAGCCTGATGGTGTGTGAAGTTAGTGAGCCAAATGGAGTTGTTCTCCCACAAGAACCACTCGGCTGATCCTTCTTCAATATGCCCTTCACCAACATGCAGTGTTTCCTTGATTGAATTAGCTCTCACACCAATATTTGCGTCTAGAGCCTTTGCATTGAGGGCTATCTGAAAACGGCTGTGGCGCTGAAGTTGCCTGTGAATGTGGAGTTGGTGGCATGTGAAACCCGCATGTGGAGCATTCGTTTGTGTGGGATGCTCTACCAGCTTCATTTCAGTCCTAGGCACACAAAGAGCACTAAGCATAGAGTGTGAAAACTGAGTTTCCTTGAGAGCTGCTTGGAAGCCTGATGGTGTGTGAAGTTAGTGAGCCAAATGGAGTTGTTCTCCCACAAGAACCACTCGGCTGATCCTTCA
>NW_026697999.1:0-31091 GCF_030435755.1 Ochotona princeps | reverse complement strand
TGTGTGTGAAGTTAGTGAGCCAAATGGAGTTGTTCTCCCACAAGAACCACTCGGCTGATCCTTCTTCAATATGCCCTTCACCAACATGCAGTGTTTCCTTGATTGAATTAGCTCTCACACCAATATTTGCGTCTAGAGCCTTTGCATTGAGGGCTATCTGAAAACGGCTGTGGCGCTGAAGTTGCCTGTGAATGTGGAGTTGGTGGCATGTGAAACCCGCATGTGGAGCATTCGTTTGTGTGGGATGCTCTACCAGGTTCATTCCTAGATAATGCACTCAAAGGGCACTAAGCATAGAGTGTGAAAACTGAGTTTCCTTGAGAGCTGCTTGGAAGCCTGATGGTGTGTGAAGTTAGTGAGCCAAATGGAGTTGTTCTCCCACAAGAACCACTCGGCTGATCCTTCTTCAATATGCCCTTCACCAACATGCAGTGTTTCCTTGATTGAATTAGCTCTCACACCAATATTTGCATCTAGAGCCTTTGCATTGAGGGCTATCTGAAAACGGCTGTGGCGCTGAAGTTGCCTGTGAATGTGGAGTTGGTGGCATGTGAAACCCGCATGTGGAGCATTCGTTTGTGTGGGATGCTCTACCAGGTTCATTTCAGTCCTAGCCATACAAAGGGCACTAAGCATAGAGTGTGAAAACTGAGTTTCCTTGAGAGCTGCTTGGAAGCCTGATGGTGTGTGAAGTTAGTGAGCCAAATGGAGTTGTTCTCCCACAAGAACCACTCGGCTGATCCTTCTTCAATATGCCCTTCACCAACATGCAGTGTTTCCTTGATTGAATTAGCTCTCACACCAATATTTGCGTCCAGAGCCTTTGCATTGAGGGCTATCTGAAAACGGCTGTGGCGCTGAAGTTGCCTGTGAATGTGGAGTTGGTGGCATGTGAAACCCGCATGTGGAGCATTCGTTTGTGTGGGATGCTGACCAAGCTTCATTTCAGTCCTAGGCACACAAAGAGCACTAAGCATAGAGTGTGAAAACTGAGTTTCCTTGAGAGCTGCTTGGAAGCCTGATGGTGTGTGAAGTTAGTGAGCCAAATGGAGTTGTTCTCCCACAAGAACCACTCGGCTGATCCTTCTTCAATATGCCCTTCACCAACATGCAGTGTTTCCTTGATTGAATTAGCTCTCACACCAATATTTGCGTCTAGAGCCTTTGCATTGAGGGCTATCTGAAAACGGCTGTGGCGCTGAAGTTGCCTGTGAATGTGGAGTTGGTGGCATGTGAAACCCGCATGTGGAGCATTCGTTTTTGTGGGATGCTCTACCAGGTTCATTCCTAGATAATGCACTCAAAGGGCACTAAGCATAGAGTGTGAAAACTGAGTTTCCTTGAGAGCTGCTTGGAAGCCTGATGGTGTGTGAAGTTAGTGAGCCAAATGGAGATGTTCTCCCACAAGAACCACTCGGCTGATCCTTCTTCAATATGCCCTTCACCAACATGCAGTGTTTCCTTGATTGAATTAGCTCTCACACCAATATTTGCGTCTAGAGCCTTTGCATTGAGGGCTATCTGAAAATGGCTGTGGCGCTGAAGTTGCCTGTGAATGTGGAGTTGGTGGCATGTGACATCCGCATGTGGAGCATTCATTTGTGTGGGATGCTCTCCAAGCTTCATTTCAGTCCTAGGCACTCAAAGGGCACTAGAGCATAGAGTGTGAAAACTGAGTTTCCTTGAGAGCTGCTTGTAAGCCTGATGGTGTGTGAAGTTAGTGAGCCAAATGGAGTTGTTCTGCCACAACAACCACTCGGCTGATCCTTCTTCAATATGCCCTTCACCAACATGCAGTGTTTCCTTGATTGAATTAGCTCTCACACAAATATTTGCGTCCAGAGCCTTTGCATTGAGGGCTATCTGAAAACGGCTGTGGCGCTGAAGTTGTCTGTGAATGTGGAGTTGGTGGCATGTGAAACCCGCATGTGGAGCATTCGTTTGTGTGGGATTCTCTACCAGGTTCATTCCTAGATAATGCACTCAAAGGGCACTAAGCATAGAGTGTGAAAACTGAGTTTCCTTGAGAGCTGCTTGGAAGCCTGATGGTGTGTGAAGTTAGTGAGCCAAATGGAGTTGTTCTCCCACAAGAACCACTCGGCTGATCCTTCTTCAATATGCCCTTCACCAACATGCAGTGTTTCCTTGATTGAATTAGCTCTCACACCAATATTTGCATCTAGAGCCTTTGCATTGAGGGCTATCTGAAAACGGCTGTGGCGCTGAAGTTGCCTGTGAATGTGGAGTTGGTGGCATGTGAAACCCGCATGTGGAGCATTCGTTTGTGTGGGATGCTCTACCAGGTTCATTCCTAGATAATGCACTCAAAGGGCACTAAGCATAGAGTGTGAAAACTGAGTTTCCTTGAGAGCTGCTTGGAAGCCTGATGGTGTGTGAAGTTAGTGAGCCAAATGGAGTTGTTCTCCCACAAGAACCACTCGGCTGATCCTTCTTCAATATGCCCTTCACCAACATGCAGTGTTTCCTTGATTGAATTAGCTCTCACACCAATATTTGCGTCTAGAGCCTTTGCATTGAGGGCTATCTGAAAACGGCTGTGGCGCTGAAGTTGCCTGTGAATGTGGAGTTGGTGGCATGTGAAACCCGCATGTGGAGCATTCGTTTGTGTGGGATGCTCTACCAGGTTCATTCCTAGATAATGCACTCAAAGGGCACTAAGCATAGAGTGTGAAACCTGAGTTTCCTTGAGAGATGCTTGGAAGCCTGATGGTGCGTGAAGTTAGTGAGCCAAATGGAGTTGTTCTCCCACAAGAACCACTCGGCTGATCCTTCTTCAATATGCCCTTCACCAACATGCAGTGTGTCCTTGATTGAATTAGCTCTCACACCAATATTTGCGTCTTGAGCCTTTGCATTGAGGGCTATCTGAAAACGGCTGTGGCGCTGAAGTTGCCTGTGAATGTGGAGTTGTTGGCATGTGAAACCCGCATGTGGAGCATTCGTTTGTGTGGGATGCTCTACCAGGTTCATTCCTAGATAATGCACTCAAAGGGCACTAAGCATAGAGTGTGAAAACTGAGTTTCCTTGAGAGCTGCTTGGAAGCCTGATGGTGTGTGAAGTTAGTGAGCCAAATGGAGTTGTTCTCCCACAAGAACCACTCGGCTGATCCTTCTTCAATATGCCCTTCACCAACATGCAGTGTTTCCTTGATTGAATTAGCTCTCACACCAATATTTGCGTATAGATCCTTTGCATTGAGGGCTATCTGAAAACGGCTGTGGCGCTGAAGTTGCCTGTGAATGTGGAGTTGGTGGCATGTGAAACCCGCATGTGGAGCATTCGTTTGTGTGGGATGCTCTACCAGGTTCATTCCTAGATAATGCACTCAAAGGGCACTAAGCATAGAGTGTGAAAACTGAGTTTCCTTGAGAGCTGCTTGGAAGCCTGATGGTGTGTGAAGTTAGTGAGCCAAATGGAGTTGTTCTCCCACAAGAACCACTCGGCTGATCCTTCTTCAATATGCCCTTCACCAACATGCAGTGTTTCCTTGATTGAATTAGCTCTCACACCAATATTTGCGTCTAGAGCCTTTACATTGAGGGCTATCTGAAAACGGCTGTGGCGCTGAAGTTGCCTGTGAATGTGGAGTTGGTGGCATGTGAAACCCGCATGTGGAGCATTCGTTTGTGTGGGATGCTCTACCAGGTTCATTCCTAGATAATGCACTAAACGGGCACTAAGCATAGAGTGTGAAAACTGAGTTTCCTTGAGAGCTGCTTGGAAGCCTGATGGTGTGTGAAGTTAGTGAGCCAAATGGAGTTGTTCTCCCACAAGAACCACTCGGCTGATCCTTCTTCAATATGCCCTTCACCAACATGCAGTGTTTCCTTGATTGAATTAGCTCTCACACCAATATTTACGTCTAGAGCCTTTGCATTGAGGGCTATCTGAAAACGGCTTGGCGCTGAAGTTGCCTGTGAATGTGGAGTTGGTGGCATGTGACATCCGCATGTGGAGCATTCATTTGTGTGGGATGCTCTCCAAGCTTCATTTCAGTCCTAGGCACTCAAAGGGCACTAAGCATAGAGTGTGAAAACTGAGTTTCCTTGAGAGCTGCTTGTAAGCCTGATTGTGTGTGAAGTTAGTGAGCCAAATGGAGTTGTTCTCCCACAAGAACCACTCGGCTGATCCTTCTTCAATATGCCCTTCACCAACATGCAGTGTTTCCTTGATTGAATTAGCTCTCACACCAATATTTGCGTCTAGAGCCTTTGCATTGAGGGCTATCTGAAAACGGCTGTGGCGCTGAAGTTGCCTGTGAATGTGGAGTTGGTGGCATGTGAAACCCGCATGTGGAGCATTCGTTTGTGTGGGATGCTCTACCAGCTTCATTCCTAGATAATGCACTCAAAGGGCACTAAGCATAGAGTGTGAAAACTGAGTTTCCTTGAGAGCTGCTTGGAAGCCTGATGGTGTGTGAAGTTAGTGAGCCAAATGGAGTTGTTCTCCCACAAGAACCACTCGGCTGATCCTTCTTCAATATGCCCTTCACCAACATGCAGTGTTTCCTTGATTGAATTAGCTCTCACACCAATATTTGCATCTAGAGCCTTTGCATTGAGGGCTATCTGAAAACGGCTGTGGCGCTGAAGTTGCCTGTGAATGTGGAGTTGGTGGCATGTGAAACCCGCATGTGGAGCATTCGTTTGTGTGGGATGCTCTACCAGGTTCATTCCTAGATAATGCACTCAAAGGGCACTAAGCATAGAGTGTGAAAACTGAGTTTCCTTGAGAGCTGCTTGGAAGCCTGATGGTGTGTGAAGTTAGTGAGCCAAATGGAGTTGTTCTCCCACAAGAACCACTCGGCTGATCCTTCTTCAATATGCCCTTCACCAACATGCAGTGTTTCCTTGATTGAATTAGCTCTCACACCAACATTTGCGTCTAGAGCCTTTGCATTGAGGGCTATCTGAAAACGGCTGTGGCGCTGAAGTTGCCTGTGAATGTGGAGTTGGTGGCATGTGAAACCCGCATGTGGAGCATTCATTTGTGTGGGATGCTCTACCAGGTTCATTCCTAGATAATGCACTCAAAGGGCACTAAACATAGAGTGTGAAAACTGAGTTTCCTTGAGAGCTGCTTGGAAGCCTGATGGTGTGTGAAGTTAGTGAGCCAAATGGAGTTGTTCTCCCACAAGAACCACTCGGCTGATCCTTCTTCAATATACCCTTCACTAACATGCAGTGTTTCCTTGATTGAATTAGCTCTCACACCAATATTTGCGTCTAGAGCCTTTGCATTGAGGGCTATCTGAAAACGGCTGTGGCGCTGAAGTTGCCTGTGAATGTGGAGTTGGTGGCATGTGAAACCCGCATGTGGAGCATTCGTTTGTGTGGGATGCTCTACCAGGTTCATTCCTAGATAATGCACTCAAAGGGCACTAAGCATAGAGTGTGAAAACTGAGTTTCTTTGAGAGCTGCTTGGAAGCCTGATGGTGTGTGAAGTTAGTGAGCCAAATGGAGTTGTTCTCCCACAAGAACCACTCGGCTGATCTTTCTTCAATATGCCCTTCACCAACATGCAGTGTTTCCTTGATTGAATTAGCTCTCACACCAATATTTGCGTCCAGAGCCTTTGCATTGAGGGCTATCTGAAAACGGCTGTGGCGCTGAAGTTGCCTGTGAATGTGGAGTTGGTGGCATGTGAAACCCGCATGTGGAGCATTCGCTTGTGTGGGATGCTGACCAAGCTTCATTTCAGTCCTAGGCAAACAAAGAGCACTAAACATAGAGTGTGAAAACTGAGTTTCCTTGAGAGCTGCTTGTAAGCCTGATGGTGTGTGAAGTTAGTGAGCCAAATGGAGTTGTTCTCCCACAAGAACCACTCGGCTGATCCTTCTTCAATATGCCCTTCACCAACATGCAGTGTTTCCTTGATTGAATTAGCTCTCACACCAATATTTGCGTCTAGAGCCTTTGCATTGAGGGCTATCTGAAAACGGCTGTGGCGCTGAAGTTGCCTGTGAATGTGGAGTTGTTGGCATGTGAAACCCACATGTGGAGCATTCGTTTGTGTGGGATGCTCTACCAGGTTCATTCCTAGATAATGCACTCAAAGGGCACTAAGCATAGAGTGTGAAAACTGAGTTTCCTTGAGAGCTGCTTGGAAGCCTGATGGTGCGTGAAGTTAGTGAGCCAAATGGAGTTGTTCTGCCACAAGAACCACTCGGCTGATCCTTCTTCAATATACCCTTCACTAACATGCAGTGTTTCCTTGATTGAATTAGCTCTCACACCAATATTTGCGTCTAGAGCCTTTGCATTGAGGGCTATCTGAAAACGGCTGTGGCGCTGAAGTTGCCTGTGAATGTGGAGTTGGTGGCATGTGAAACCCGCATGTGGAGCATTCGTTTGTGTGGGATGCTCTACCAGGTTCATTCCTAGATAATGCACTCAAAGGGCACTAAGCATAGAGTGTGAAAACTGAGTTTCTTTGAGAGCTGCTTGGAAGCCTGATGGTGTGTGAAGTTAGTGAGCCAAATGGAGTTGTTCTCCCACAAGAACCACTCGGCTGATCTTTCTTCAATATGCCCTTCACCAACATGCAGTGTTTCCTTGATTGAATTAGCTCTCACACCAATATTTGCGTCCAGAGCCTTTGCATTGAGGGCTATCTGAAAACGGCTGTGGCGCTGAAGTTGCCTGTGAATGTGGAGTTGGTGGCATGTGAAACCCGCATGTGGAGCATTCGCTTGTGTGGGATGCTGACCAAGCTTCATTTCAGTCCTAGGCAAACAAAGAGCACTAAACATAGAGTGTGAAAACTGAGTTTCCTTGAGAGCTGCTTGTAAGCCTGATGGTGTGTGAAGTTAGTGAGCCAAATGGAGTTGTTCTCCCACAAGAACCACTCGGCTGATCCTTCTTCAATATGCCCTTCACCAACATGCAGTGTTTCCTTGATTGAATTAGCTCTCACACCAATATTTGCGTCTAGAGCCTTTGCATTGAGGGCTATCTGAAAACGGCTGTGGCGCTGAAGTTGCCTGTGAATGTGGAGTTGTTGGCATGTGAAACCCACATGTGGAGCATTCGTTTGTGTGGGATGCTCTACCAGGTTCATTCCTAGATAATGCACTCAAAGGGCACTAAGCATAGAGTGTGAAAACTGAGTTTCCTTGAGAGCTGCTTGGAAGCCTGATGGTGCGTGAAGTTAGTGAGCCAAATGGAGTTGTTCTGCCACAAGAACCACTCGGCTGATCCTTCTTCAATATGCCCTTCACCAACATGCAGTGTTTCCTTGATTGAATTAGCTCTCACACCAATATTTGCGTCTAGAGCCTTTGCATTGAGGGCTATCTGAAAACGGCTGTGGCGCTGAAGTTGCCTGTGAATGTGGAGTTGGTGGCATGTGAAACCCGCTTGTGGAGCATTCGCTTGTGTGGGATGCTGACCAAGCTTCAATTCAGTCCTAGGCACACAAAGAGCACTAAACATAGAGTGTGAAAACTGAGTTTCCTTGAGAGCTGCTTGGAAGCCTGATGGTGTGTGAAGTTAGTGAGCCAAATGGAGTTGTTCTCCCACAAGAACCACTCGGCTGATCCTTCTTCAATATGCCCTTCACCAACATGCAGTGTTTCCTTGATTGAATTAGCTCTCACACCAATATTTGCGTATAGATCCTTTGCATTGAGGGCTATCTGAAAACGGCTGTGGCGCTGAAGTTGCCTGTGAATGTGGAGTTGGTGGCATGTGAAACCCGCATGTGGAGCATTCGTTTGTGTGGGATGCTGACCAAGCTTCATTTCAGTCCTAGGCAAACAAAGAGCACTAAACATAGAGTGTGAAAACTGAGTTTCCTTGAGAGCTGCTTGGAAGCCTGATGGTGTGTGAAGTTAGTGAGCCAAATGGAGTTGTTCTCCCACAAGAACCACTCGGCTGATCCTTCTTCAATATGCCCTTCACCAACATGCAGTGTTTCCTTGATTGAATTAGCTCTCACACCAATATTTGCGTCTAGAGCCTTTGCATTGAGGGCTATCTGAAAACGGCTGTGGCGCTGAAGTTGCCTGTGAATGTGGAGTTGGTGGCATGTGAAACCCGCATGTGGAGCATTCGTTTGTGTGGGATGCTCTACCAGGTTCATTCCTAGATAATGCACTCAAAGGGCACTAAGCATAGAGTGTGAAAACTGAGTTTCCTTGAGAGCTGCTTGGAAGCCTGATGGTGCGTGATGTTAGTGAGCCAAATGGAGTTGTTCTGCCACAAGAACCACTCGGCTGATCCTTCTTCAATATGCCCTTCACCAACATGCAGTGTTTCCTTGATTGAATTAGCTCTCACACCAATATTTGCGTCTAGAGCCTTTGCATTGAGGGCTATCTGAAAACGGCTGTGGCGCTGAAGTTGCCTGTGAATGTGGAGTTGGTGGCATGTGAAACCCGCTTGTGGAGCATTCGCTTGTGTGGGATGCTGACCAAGCTTCAATTCAGTCCTAGGCACACAAAGAGCACTAAACATAGAGTGTGAAAACTGAGTTTCCTTGAGAGCTGCTTGGAAGCCTGATGGTGTGTGAAGTTAGTGAGCCAAATGGAGTTGTTCTCCCAGAAGAACCACTCGGCTGATCCTTCTTCAATATGCCCTTCACCAACATGCAGTGTTTCCTTGATTGAATTAGCTCTCACACCAATATTTGCGTATAGATCCTTTGCATTGAGGGCTATCTGAAAACGGCTGTGGCGCTGAAGTTGCCTGTGAATGTGGAGTTGGTGGCATGTGAAACCCGCATGTGGAGCATTCGTTTGTGTGGGATGCTCTACCAGGTTCATTCCTAGATAATGCACTCAAAGGGCACTAAGCATAGAGTGTGAAAACTGAGTTTCCTTGAGAGCTGCTTGGAAGCCTGATGGTGTGTGAAGTTAGTGAGCCAAATGGAGTTGTTCTCCCACAAGAACCACTCGGCTGATCCTTCTTCAATATGCCCTTCACCAACATGCAGTGTTTCCTTGATTGAATTAGCTCTCACACCAATATTTGCGTCTAGAGCCTTTACATTGAGGGCTATCTGAAAACGGCTGTGGCGCTGAAGTTGCCTGTGAATGTGGAGTTGGTGGCATGTGAAACCCGCATGTGGAGCATTCGTTTGTGTGGGATGCTCTACCAGGTTCATTCCTAGATAATGCACTCATCGGGCACTAAGCATAGAGTGTGAAAACTGAGTTTCCTTGAGAGCTGCTTGGAAGCCTGATGGTGTGTGAAGTTAGTGAGCCAAATGGAGTTGTTCTCCCACAAGAACCACTCGGCTGATCCTTCTTCAATATGCCCTTCACCAACATGCAGTGTTTCCTTGATTGAATTAGCTCTCACACCAATATTTACGTCTAGAGCCTTTGCATTGAGGGCTATCTGAAAACGGCTGTGGCGATGAAGTTGCCTGTGAATGTGGAGTTGGTGGCATGTGACATCCGCATGTGGAGCATTCATTTGTGTGGGATGCTCTCCAAGCTTCATTTCAGTCCTAGGCACTCAAAGGGCACTAAGCATAGAGTGTGAAAACTGAGTTTCCTTGAGAGCTGCTTGGAAGCCTGATGGTGTGTGAAGTTAGTGAGCCAAATGGAGTTGTTCTCCCACAAGAACCACTCGGCTGATCCTTCTTCAATATGCCCTTCACCAACATGCAGTGTTTCCTTGATTGAATTAGCTCTCACACCAATATTTGCGTCTAGAGCCTTTGCATTGAGGGCTATCTGAAAACGGCTGTGGCGCTGAAGTTGCCTGTGAATGTGGAGTTGGTGGCATGTGAAACCCGCATGTGGAGCATTCGTTTGTGTGGGATGCTCTCCAAGCTTCATTTCAGTCCTAGGCACTCAAAGGGCACTAAGCATAGAGTGTGAAAACTGAGTTTCCTTGAGAGCTGCTTGGAAGCCTGATGGTGTGTGAAGTTAGTGAGCCAAATGGAGTTGTTCTCCCACAAGAACCACTCGGCTGATCCTTCTTCAATATGCCCTTCACCAACATGCAGTGTTTCCTTGATTGAATTAGCTCTCACACCAATATTTGCGTCTAGAGCCTTTGCATTGAGGGCTATCTGAAAACGGCTGTGGCGCTGAAGTTGCCTGTGAATGTGGAGTTGGTGGCATGTGACATCCGCATGTGGAGCATTCATTTGTGTGGGATGCTCTCCAAGCTTCATTTCAGTCCTAGGCACTCAAAGGGCACTAAGCATAGAGTGTGAAAACTGAGTTTCCTTGAGAGCTGCTTGGAAGCCTGATGGTGTGTGAAGTTAGTGAGCCAAATGGAGTTGTTCTCCCACAAGAACCACTCGGCTGATTCTTCTTCAATATGCCCTTCACCAACATGCAGTGTTTCCTTGATTGAATTAGCTCTCACACCAATATTTGCGTCTAGAGCCTTTGCATTGAGGGCTATCTGAAAACGGCTGTGGCGCTGAAGTTGCCTGTGAATGTGGAGTTGGTGGCATGTGAAACCCGCATGTGGAGCATTCGTTTGTGTGGGATGCTCTACCAGGTTCATTCCTAGATAATGCACTCAAAGGGCACTAAGCATAGAGTGTGAAAACTGAGTTTCCTTGAGAGCTGCTTGGAAGCCTGATGGTGTGTGAAGTTAGTGAGCCAAATGGAGTTGTTCTCCCACAAGAACCACTCGGCTGATCCTTCTTCAATATGCCCTTCACCAACATGCAGTGTTTCCTTGATTGAATTAGCTCTCACACCAATATTTGCATCTAGAGCCTTTGCATTGAGGGCTATCTGAAAACGGCTGTGGCGCTGAAGTTGCCTGTGAATGTGGAGTTGGTGGCATGTGAAACCCGCATGTGGAGCATTCGTTTGTGTGGGATGCTCTACCAGGTTCATTCCTAGATAATGCACTCAAAGGGCACTAAGCATAGAGTGTGAAAACTGAGTTTCCTTGAGAGCTGCTTGGAAGCCTGATGGTGTGTGAAGTTAGTGAGCCAAATGGAGTTGTTCTCCCACAAGAACCACTCGGCTGATCCTTCTTCAATATGCCCTTCACCAACATGCAGTGTTTCCTTGATTGAATTAGCTCTCACACCAATATTTGCGTCTAGAGCCTTTGCATTGAGGGCTATCTGAAAACGGCTGTGGCGCTGAAGTTGGCTGAGAATGTGGAGTTGGTGGCATGTGAAACCCGCATGTGGAGCATTCGTTTGTGGGGGATGCTCTACCAGGTTCATTTCAGTCCTAGCCATACAAAGGGCACTAAGCATAGAGTGTGAAAACTGAGTTTCCTTGAGAGCTGCTTGGAAGCCTGATGGTGTGTGAAGTTAGTGAGCCAAATGGAGTTGTTCTCCCACAAGAACCACTCGGCTGATCCTTCTTCAATATGCCCTTCACCAACATGCAGTGTTTCCTTGATTGAATTAGCTCTCACACCAATATTTGCATCTAGATCCTTTGCATTCAGGGCTATCTGAAAACGGCTGTGGCGCTGAAGTTGCCTGTGAATGTGGAGTTGGTGGCATGTGAAACCCGCATGTGGAGCATTCGTTTGTGTGGGATGCTCACCAAGCTTCATTTCAGTCCTAGGCACTCAAAGGGCACTAAGCATAGAGTGTGAAAACTGAGTTTCTTTGAGAGATGCTTGGAAGCCTGATGGTGTGTGAAGTTAGTGAGCCAAATGGAGTTGTTCTCCCACAAGAACCACTCGGCTGATCTTTCTTCAATATGCCCTTCACCAACATGCAGTGTTTCCTTGATTGAATTAGCTCTCACACCAATATTTGCGTCCAGAGCCTTTGCATTGAGGGCTATCTGAAAACGGCTGTGGCGCTGAAGTTGCCTGTGAATGTGGAGTTGGTGGCATGTGAAACCCGCATGTGGAGCATTCGTTTGTGTGGGATGCTGACCAAGCTTCATTTCAGTCCTAGGCATACAAAGAGCACTAAACATAGAGTGTGAAAACTGAGTTTCCTTGAGAGCTGCTTGGAAGCCTGATGGTGTGTGAAGTTAGTGAGCCAAATGGAGTTGTTCTCCCACAAGAACCACTCGGCTGATCCTTCTTCAATATGCCCTTCACCAACATGCAGTGTTTCCTTGATTGAATTAGCTCTCACACCAATATTTGCGTCTAGAGCCTTTGCATTGAGGGCTATCTGAAAACGGCTGTGGCGCTGAAGTTGCCTGTGAATGTGGAGTTGGTGGCATGTGAAACCCGCATGTGGAGCATTCGTTTGTGTGGGATGCTCTACCAGGTTCATTCCTAGATAATGCACTCAAAGGGCACTAAGCATAGAGTGTGAAAACTGAGTTTCCTTGAGAGCTGCTTGGAAGCCTGATGGTGTGTGAAGTTAGGGAGCCAAATGGAGTTGTTCTCCCACAAGATCCACTCGGCTGATCCTTCTTCAATATGCCCTTCACCAACATGCAGTGTTTCCTTGATTGAATTAGCTCTCACACCAATATTTGCGTCTAGAGCCTTTGCATTGAGGGCTATCTGAAAACGGCTGTGGCGCTGAAGTTGCCTGTGAATGTGGAGTTGGTGGCATGTGAAACCCGCATGTGGAGCATTCGTTTGTGTGGGATGCTCTACCAGGTTCATTCCTAGATAATGCACTCAAAGGGCACTAAACATAGAGTGTGAAAACTGAGTTTCCTTGAGAGCTGCTTGGAAGCCTGTTCGTGTGTGAAGTTAGTGAGCCAAATGGAGTTGTTCTCCCACAAGAACCACTCGGCTGATCCTTCTTCAATATGCCCTTCACCAACATGCAGTGTTTCCTTGATTGAATTAGCTCTCACACCAATATTTGCGTCTAGAGCCTTTGCATTGAGGGCTATGTGAAAACGGCTGTGGCGCTGAAGTTGCCTGTGAATGTGGAGTTGGTGGCATGTGAAACCCGCATGTGGAGCATTCGTTTGTGTGGGATGCTCTACCAGGTTCATTTCAGTCCTAGCCATACAAAGGGCACTAAGCATAGAGTGTGAAAACTGAGTTTCCTTGAGAGCTGCTTGGAAGCCTGATGGTGTGTGAAGTTAGGGAGCCAAATGGAGTTGTTCTCCCACAAGATCCACTCGGCTGATCCTTCTTCAATATGCCCTTCACCAACATGCAGTGTTTCCTTGATTGAATCAGCTCTCACACCAATATTTGCGTCTAGAGCCTTTGCATTGAGTGCTATCTGAAAACGGCTGTGGCGCTGAAGTTGCCTGTGAATGTGGAGTTTGGTGGCATGTGAAACCCGCATGTGGAGCATTCGTTTGTGTGGGATGCTCTACCAGGTTCATTCCTAGATAATGCACTCAAAGGGCACTAAACATAGAGTGTGAAAACTGAGTTTCCTTGAGAGCTGCTTGGAAGCCTGATCGTGTGTGAAGTTAGTGAGCCAAATGGAGTTGTTCTCCCACAAGAACCACTCGGCTGATCCTTCTTCAATATGCCCTTCACCAACATGCAGTGTTTCCTTGATTGAATTAGCTCTCACACCAATATTTGCGTCTAGAGCCTTTGCATTGAGGGCTATCTGAAAACGGCTGTGGCGCTGAAGTTGCCTGAGAATGTGGAGTTGGTGGCATGTGAAACCCGCATGTGGAGCATTCGTTTGTGTGGGATGCTCTACCAGGTTCATTTCAGTCCTAGCCATACAAAGGGCACTAAACATAGAGTGTGAAAACTGAGTTTCCTTGAGAGCTGCTTGGAAGCCTGATGGTGTGTGAAGTTAGTGAGCCAAATGGAGTTGTTCTCCCACAAGAACCACTCGGCTGATCCTTCTTCAATATGCCCTTCACCAACATGCAGTGTTTCCTTGATTGAATTAGCTCATACACCAATATTTGCATCTAGAGCCTTTGCATTCAGGGCTATCTGAAAACGGCTGTGGTGCTGAAGTTGCCTGTGAATGTGGAGTTGGTGGCATGTGAAACCCGCATGTGGAGCATTCGTTTGTGTGGGATGCTCTCCAAGGTTCATTTCAGTCCTAGGCACTCAAAGGGCACTAAGCATAGAGTGTGAAAACTGAGTTTCCTTGAGAGCTGTTTGGAAGCCTGATGGTGTGTGAATTTAGTGAGCCAAATGGAGTTGTTCTCCCACAAGAACCACTCGGCTGATCCTTCTTCAATATGCCCTTCACCAACATGCAGTGTTTCCTTGATTGAATTAGCTCTCACACCAATATTTGCGTCTAGAGCCTTTGCATTGAGGGCTATCTGAAAACGGCTGTGGCGCTGAAGTTGCCTGTGAATGTGGAGTTGGTGGCATGTGAAACCCGCATGTGGAGCATTCGCTTGTGTGGGATGCTCTACCAGGTTCATTCCTAGATAATGCACTCAAAGGGCACTAAACATAGAGTGTGAAAACTGAGTTTCCTTGAGAGCTGCTTGGAAGCCTGATGGTGTGTGAAGTTAGTGAGCCAAATGGAGTTGTTCTCCCACAAGAACCACTCGGCTGATCTTTCTTCAATATGCCCTTCACCAACATGCAGTGTTTCCTTGATTTATTAGCTCTAACACCAATATTTGCGTCTAGAGCCTTTGCATTGAGGGCTATCTGAAAACGGCTGTGGCGCTGAAGTTGCCTGTGAATGTGGAGTTGGTGGCATGTGAAACCCGCATGTGGAGCATTCGTTTGTGTGGGATGCTGACCAAGCTTCATTTCAGTCCTAGGCAGACAAAGAGCACTAAACATAGAGTGTGAAAACTGAGTTTCCTTGAGAGCTGCTTGGAAGCCTGATGGTGTGTGAAGTTAGTGAGCCAAATGGAGTTGTTCTCCCACAACAACCACTCGGCTGATCCTTCTTCAATATGCCCTTCACCAACATGCAGTGTTTCCTTGATTGAATTAGCTCTCACACCAATATTTGCGTCTAGAGCCTTTGCATTGAGGGCTATCTGAAAACGGCTGTGGCGCTGAAGTTGCCTGTGAATGTGGAGTTGGTGGCATGTGAAACCCGCATGTGGAGCATTCGTTTGTGTGGGATGCTCTACCAGGTTCATTCCTAGATAATGCACTCAAAGGGCACTAAGCATAGAGTGTGAAAACTGAGTTTCCTTGAGAGCTGCTTGGAAGCCTGATGGTGTGTGAAGTTAGTGAGCCAAATGGAGTTGTTCTCCCACAAGAACCACTCGGCTGATCCTTCTTCAATATGCCCTTCACCAACATGCAGTGTTTCCTTGATTGAATTAGCTCTCACACCAATATTTGCGTCTAGAGCCTTTGCATTGAGGGCTATCTGAAAACGGCTGTGGCGCTGAAGTTGCCTGTGAATGTGGAGTTGGTGGCATGTGAAACCCGCATGTAGAGCATTCATTTGTGTGGGATGCTCTGCAAGCTTCATTTCAGTCCTAGGCACTCAAAGGGCACTAAGCATAGAGTGTGAAAACTGAGTTTCCTTGAGAGCTGCTTGGAAGCCTGATGGTGTGTGAAGTTAGTGAGCCAAATGGAGTTGTTCTCCCACAAGAACCACTCGGCTGATCCTTCTTCAATATGCCCTTCACCAACATGCAGTGTTTCCTTGATTGAATTAGCTCTCACACCAATATTTGCGTCTAGAGCCTTTGCATTGAGGGCTATCTGAAAACGGCTGTGGCGCTGAAGTTGCCTGTGAATGTGGAGTTGGTGGCATGTGAAACCCGCATGTGGAGCATTCGTTTGTGTGGGATGCTCTACCAGGTTCATTCCTAGATAATGCACTCAAAGGGCACTAAGCATAGACTGTGAAAACTGAGTTTCCTTGAAAGCTGCTTGTAAGCCTGATGGTGTGTGAAGTTAGTGAGCCAAATGGAGTTGTTCTCCCACAAGAACCACTCGGCTGATCCTTCTTCAATATGCCCTTCACCAACATGCAGTGTTTCCTTGATTGAATTAGCTCTCACACCAATATTTGCGTCTAGAGCCTTTGCATTGAGTGCTATCTGAAAACGGCTGTGGCACTGAAGTTGCCTGTGAATGTGGAGTTGGTGGCATGTGAAACCCGCATGTGGAGCATTCGTTTGTGTGGGATGCTCTACCAGGTTCATTCCTAGATAATGCACTCAAAGGGCACTAAACATAGAGTGTGAAAACTGAGTTTCCTTGAGAGCTGCTTGGAAGCCTGATGGTGTGTGAAGTTAGTGAGCCAAATGGAGTTGTTCTCCCACAAGAACCACTCGGCTGATCCTTCTTCAATATGCCCTTCACCAACGTGCAGTGTTTCCTTGATTGAATTAGCTCTCACACCAATATTTGCGTCTAGAGCCTTTGCATTGAGGGCTATCTGAAAACGGCTGTGGCGCTGAAGTTGCCTGTGAATGTGGAGTTGGTGGCATGTGAAACCCGCATGTGGAGCATTCGTTTGTGTGGGATGCTCTACCAGGTTCATTCCTAGATAATGCACTCAAAGGGCACTAAGCATAGACTGTGAAAACTGAGTTTCCTTGAGAGCTGCTTGGAAGCCTGATGGTGTGTGAAGTTAGGGAGCCAAATGGAGTTGTTCTCCCACAAGATCCACTCGGCTGATCCTTCTTCAATATGCCCTTCACCAACATGCAGTGTTTCCTTGATTGAATTAGCTCTCACACCAATATTTGCGTCTAGAGCCTTTGCATTGAGTGCTATCTGAAAACGGCTGTGGCGCTGAAGTTGCCTGTGAATGTGGAGTTGGTGGCATGTGAAACCCGCATGTGGAGCATTCGTTTGTGTGGGATGCTCTACCAGGTTCATTCCTAGATAATGCACTCAAAGGGCACTAAACATAGAGTGTGAAAACTGAGTTTCCTTGAGAGCTGCTTGGAAGCCTGATGGTGTGTGAAGTTAGTGAGCTAAATGGAGTTGTTCTCCCACAAGAACCACTCGGCTGATCCTTCTTCAATATGCCCTTCACCAACATGCAGTGTTTCCTTGATTGAATTAGCTCTCACACCAATATTTGCGTCTAGAGCCTTTGCATTGAGGGCTATGTGAAAACGGCTGTGGCGCTGAAGTTGCCTGTGAATGTGGAGTTGGTGGCATGTGAAACCCGCACGTGGAGCATTCGTTTGTGTGGGATGCTCTACCAGGTTCATTTCAGTCCTAGCCATACAAAGGGCACTAAGCATAGAGTGTGAAAACTGAGTTTCCTTGAGAGCTGCTTGGAAGCCTGATGGTGTGTGAAGTTAGGGAGCCAAATGGAGTTGTTCTCCCACAAGATCCACTCGGCTGATCCTTCTTCAATATGCCCTTCACCAACATGCAGTGTTTCCTTGATTGAATCAGCTCTCACACCAATATTTGCATCTAGAGCCTTTGCATTGAGTGCTATCTGAAAACGGCTGTGGCGCTGAAGTTGCCTGTGAATGTGGAGTTGGTGGCATGTGAAACCCGCATGTGGAGCATTCGTTTGTGTGGGATGCTCTACCAGGTTCATTCCTAGATAATGCACTCAAAGGGCACTAAACATAGAGTGTGAAAACTGAGTTTCCTTGAGAGCTGCTTGGAAGCCTGATGGTGTGTGAAGTTAGTGAGCCAAATGGAGTTGTTCTCCCACAAGAACCACTCTGCTGATCCTTCTTCAATATGCCCTTCACCAACATGCAGTGTTTCCTTGATTGAATTAGCTCTCACACCAATATTTGCGTCTAGAGCCTTTGCATTGAGGGCTATGTGAAAACGGCTGTGGCGCTGAAGTTGCCTGAGAATGTGGAGTTGGTGGCATGTGAAACCCGCATGTGGAGCATTCGTTTGTGTGGGATGCTCTACCAGGTTCATTTCAGTCCTAGCCATACAAAGGGCACTAAACATAGAGTGTGAAAACTGAGTTTCCTTGAGAGCTGCTTGGAAGCCTGATGGTGTGTGAAGTTAGTGAGCCAAATGGAGTTGTTCTCCCACAAGAACCACTCGGCTGATCCTTCTTCAATATGCCCTTCACCAACATGCAGTGTTTCCTTGATTGAATTAGCTCTCACACCAATATTTGCATCTAGAGCCTTTGCATTCAGGGCTATCTGAAAACGGCTGTGGTGCTGAAGTTGCCTGTGAATGTGGAGTTGGTGGCATGTGAAACCCGCATGTGGAGCATTCGTTTGTGTGGGATGCTGACCAAGCTTCATTTCAGTCCTAGGCACTCAAAGGGCACTAAGCATAGAGTGTGAAAACTGAGTTTCCTTGAGAGCTGTTTGGAAGCCTGATGGTGTGTGAATTTAGTGAGCCAAATGGAGTTGTTCTCCCACAAGAACCACTCGGCTGATCCTTCTTCAATATGCCCTTCACCAACATGCAGTGTTTCCTTGATTGAATTAGCTCTCACACCAATATTTGCGTCTAGAGCCTTTGCATTGAGGGCTATCTGAAAACGGCTGTGGCGCTGAAGTTGCCTGTGAATGTGGAGTTGGTGGCATGTGAAACCCGCATGTGGAGCATTCGCTTGTGTGGGATGCTCTACCAGGTTCATTCCTAGATAATGCACTCAAAGGGCACTAAACATAGAGTGTGAAAACTGAGTTTCCTTGAGAGCTGCTTGGAAGCCTGATGGTGTGTGAAGTTAGTGAGCCAAATGGAGTTGTTCTCCCACAAGAACCACTCGGCTGATCTTTCTTCAATATGCCCTTCACCAACATGCAGTGTTTCCTTGATTGAATTAGCTCTCACACCAATATTTGCGTCTAGAGCCTTTGCATTGAGGGCTATCTGAAAACGGCTGTGGCGCTGAAGTTGCCTGTGAATGTGGAGTTGGTGGCATGTGAAACCCGCATGTGGAGCATTCGTTTGTGTGGGATGCTGACCAAGCTTCATTTCAGTCCTAGGCAGACAAAGAGCACTAAGCATAGAGTGTGAAAACTGAGTTTCCTTGAGAGCTGCTTGGAAGCCTGATGGTGTGTGAAGTTAGTGAGCCAAATGGAGTTGTTCTCCCACAAGAACCACTCGGCTGATCCTTCTTCAATATGCCCTTCACCAACATGCAGTGTTTCCTTGATTGAATTAGCTCTCACACTAATATTTGCGTCTAGAGCCTTTGCATTGAGGGCTATCTGAAAACGGCTGTGGCGCTGAAGTTGCCTGTGAATGTGGAGTTGGTGGCATGTGAAACCCGCATGTGGAGCATTCGTTTGTGTGGGATGCTCTACCAGGTTCATTCCTAGATAATGCACTCAAAGGGCACTAAGCATAGAGTGTGAAAACTGAGTTTCCTTGAGAGCTGCTTGGAAGCCTGATGGTGTGTGAAGTTAGTGAGCCAAATGGAGTTGTTCTCCCACAAGAACCACTCGGCTGATCCTTCTTCAATATGCCCTTCACCAACATGCAGTGTTTCCTTGCTTGAATTAGCTCTCACACCAATATTTGCGTCTAGAGCCTTTGCATTGAGGGCTATCTGAAAACGGCTGTGGCGCTGAAGTTGCCTGTGAATGTGGAGTTGGTGGCATGTGAAACCCGCATGTGGAGCATTCGCCTGTGTGGGATGCTGACCAAGCTTCATTTCAGTCCTAGGCACACAAAGGGCACTAAGCATAGAGTGTGAAAACTGAGTTTCCTTGAGAGCTGCTTGGAAGCCTGATGGTGTGTGAAGTTAGTGAGCCAAATGGAGTTGTTCTCCCACAAGAACCACTCGGCTGATCCTTCTTCAATATGCCCTTCACCAACATGCAGTGTTTCCTTGATTGAATTAGCTCTCACACCAATATTTGCGTCTAGAGCCTTTGCATTGAGGGCTATCTGAAAACGGCTGTGGCGCTGAAGTTGCCTGTGAATGTGGAGTTGGTGGCATGTGAAACCCGCATGTGGAGCATTCGCTTGTGTGGGATGCTCTACCAGGTTCATTCCTAGATAATGCTCTCAAAGGGCACTAAACATAGAGTGTGAAAACTGAGTTTCCTTGAGAGCTGCTTGTAAGCCTGATGGTGTGTGAAGTTAGTGAGCCAAATGGAGTTGTTCTCCCACAAGAACCACTCGGCTGATCCTTCTTCAATATGCCCTTCACCAACATGCAGTGTTTCCTTGATTGAATTAGCTCTCACACCAATATTTGCGTCTAGAGCCTTTGCATTGAGTGCTATCTGGAAACGGCTGTGGCGCTGAAGTTGCCTGTGAATGTGGAGTTGGTGGCATGTGAAACCCGCATGTGGAGCATTCATTTGTGTGGGATGCTCTACCAGCTTCATTCCTAGATAATGCACTCAAAGGGCACTAAACATAGAGTGTGAAAACTGAGTTTCCTTGAGAGCTGCTTGGAAGCCTGATGGTGTGTGAAGTTAGTGAGCCAAATGGAGTTGTTCTCCCACAAGAACCACTCGGCTGATCCTTCTTCAATATGCCCTTCACCAACATGCAGTGTTTCCTTGATTGAATTAGCTCTCACACCAATATTTGCGTCTAGAGCCTTTGCATTGAGGGCTATCTGAAAACGGCTGTGGCGCTGAAGTTGCCTGTGAATGTGGAGTTGGTGGCATGTGAAACCCGCATGTGGAGCATTCGTTTGTGTGGGATGCTCTACCAGGTTCATTCCTAGATAATGCACTCAAAGGGCACTAAGCATAGACTGTGAAAACTGAGTTTCCTTGAGAGCTGCTTGGAAGCCTGATGGTGTGTGAAGTTAGTGAGCCAAATGGAGTTGTTCTCCCACAACAACCACTCGGCTGATCCTTCTTCAATATGCCCTTCACCAACATGCAGTGTTTCCTTGATTGAATTAGCTCTCACACCAATATTTGCGTCTAGAGCCTTTGCATTGAGGGCTATCTGAAAACGGCTGTGGCGCTGAAGTTGCCTGTGAATGTGGAGTTGGTGGCATGTGAAACCCGCATGTGGAGCATTCGCTTGTGTGGGATGCTCTGCCAGGTTCATTCCTAGATAATGCACTCAAAGGGCACTAAACATAGAGTGTGAAAACTGAGTTTCCTTGAGAGCTGCTTGGAAGCCTGATGGTGTGTGAAGTTAGTGAGCCAAATGGAGTTGTTCTCCCACAAGAACCACTCGGCTGAACTTTCTTCAATATGCCCTTCACCAACATGCAGTGTTTCCTTGATTGAATTAGCTCTCACACCAATATTTGCGTCTAGAGCCTTTGCATTGAGGGCTATCTGAAAACGGCTGTGGCGCTGAAGTTGCCTGTGAATGTGGAGTTGGTGGCATGTGAAACCCGCATGTGGAGCATTCGTTTGTGTGGGACGCTGACCAAGCTTCATTTCAGTCCTAGGCACACAAAGAGCACTAAACATAGAGTGTGAAAACTGAGTTTCCTTGAGAGCTGCTTGGAAGCCTGATGGTGTGTGAAGTTAGTGAGCCAAATGGAGTTGTTCTCCCACAAGAACCACTCGGCTGATCCTTCTTCAATATGCCCTTCACCAACATGCAGTGTTTCCTTGCTTGAATTAGCTCTCACACCAATATTTGCGTCTAGAGCCTTTGCATTGAGGGCTATCTGAAAACGGCTGTGGCGCTGAAGTTGCCTGTGAATGTGGAGTTGGTGGCATGTGAAACCCGCATGTGGAGCATTCGTTTGTGTGGGATGCTCTACCAGGTTCATTCCTAGATAATGCACTCAAAGGGCACTAAGCATAGAGTGTGAAAACTGAGTTTCCTTGAGAGCTGCTTGGAAGCCTGATGGTGTGTGAAGTTAGTGAGCCAAATGGAGTTGTTCTCCCACAAGAACCACTCGGCTGATCCTTCTTCAATATGCCCTTCACCAACATGCAGTGTTTCCTTGATTGAATTAGCTCTCACACCAATATTTGCGTCTAGAGCCTTTGCATTGAGGGCTACCTGAAAACGGCTGTGGCGCTGAAGTTGCCTGTGAATGTGGAGTTGGTGGCATGTGAAACCCGCATGTGGAGCATTCGCTTGTGTGGGATGCTGACCAAGCTTCAATTCAGTCCTAGGCACACAAAGAGCACTAAGCATAGAGTGTGAAAACTGAGTTTCCTTGAGAGCTGCTTGGAAGCCTGATGGTGCGTGAAGTTAGTGAGCCAAATGGAGTTGTTCTCCCACAAGAACCACTCGGCTGATCCTTCTTCAATATGCCCTTCACCAACATGCAGTGTTTCCTTGATTGAATTAGCTCTCACACCAATATTTGCGTCTAGAGCCTTTGCATTGAGGGCTATCTGAAAACGGCTGTGGCGCTGAAGTTGCCTGTGAATGTGGAGTTGGTGGCATGTGAAACCTGCATGTGGAGCATTCGTTTGTGTGGGATGCTCTACCAGCTTCATTCCTAGATAATGCACTCAAAGGGCACTAAGCATAGAGTGTGAAAACTGAGTTTCCTTGAGAGCAGCTTGGAAGCCTGATGGTGTGTGAAGTTAGTGAGCCAAATGGAGTTGTTCTCCCACAAGAACCACTCGGCTGATCCTTCTTCAATATGCCCTTCACCAACATGCAGTGTTTCCTTGATTGAATTAGCTCTCACACCAATATTTGCGTCTAGAGCCTTTGCATTGAGGGCTATCTGAAAACGGCTGTGGCGCTGAAGTTGCCTGTGAATGTGGAGTTGGTGGCATGTGAAACCCGCATGTGGAGCATTCGTTTGTGTGGGATGCTCTACCAGGTTCATTCCTAGATAATGCACTCAAAGGGCACTAAGCATAGAGTGTGAAAACTGAGTTTCCTTGAGAGCTGCTTGGAAGCCTGATGGTGTGTGAAGTTAGTGAGCCAAATGGAGTTGTTCTCCCACAAGAACCACTCGGCTGATCCTTCTTCAATATGCCCTTCACCAACATGCAGTGTTTCCTTGATTGAATTAGCTCTCACACCAATATTTGCGTCCAGAGCCTTTGCATTGAGGGCCATCTGAAAACGGCTGTGGCGCTGAAGTTGCCTGTGAATGTGGAGTTGGTGGCATGTGAAACCCGCATGTGGAGCATTCGTTTGTGTGGGATGCTCTACCAGGTTCATTCCCAGATAATGCACTCAAAGGGCACTAAGCATAGAGTGTGAAAACTGAGTTTCCTTGAGAGCTGCTTGGAAGCCTGATGGTGTGTGAAGTTAGTGAGCCAAATGGAGTTGTTCTCCCACAAGAACCACTCGGCTGATCCTTCTTCAATATGCCCTTCACCAACATGCAGTGTTTCCTTGATTGAATTAGCTCTCACACCAATATTTGCGTCTAGAGCCTTTGCATTGAGGGCTATGTGAAAACGGCTGTGGCGCTGAAGTTGCCTGTGAATGTGGAGTTGGTGGCATGTGAAACCCGCATGTGGAGCATTCGTTTGTGTGGGATGCTCTACCAGGTTCATTCCTAGATAATGCACTCAAAGGGCACTAAGCATAGAGTGTGAAAACTGAGTTTCCTTGAGAGCTGCTTGGAAGCCTGATGGTGTGTGAAGTTAGTGAGCCAAATGGAGTTGTTCTCCCACAAGAACCACTCGGCTGATCCTTCTTCAATATGCCCTTCACCAACATGCAGTGTTTCCTTGATTGAATTAGCTCTCACACCAATATTTGTGTCTAGAGCCTTTGCATTGAGGGCTATCTGAAAACGGCTGTGGCGCTGAAGTTGCCTGTGAATGTGGAGTTGGTGGCATGTGAAACCCGCATGTGGAGCATTCGTTTGTGTGGGATGCTCTACCAGGTTCATTCCTAGATAATGCACTCAAAGGGCACTAAGCATAGAGTGTGAAAACTGAGTTTCCTTGAGAGCTGCTTGGAAGCCTGATGGTGTGTGAAGTTAGTGAGCCAAATGGAGTTGTTCTCCCACAAGAACCACTCGGCTGATCCTTCTTCAATATGCCCTTCACCAACATGCAGTGTTTCCTTGATTGAATTAGCTCTCACACCAATATTTGTGTCTAGAGCCTTTGCATTGAGGGCTATCTGAAAACGGCTGTGGCGCTGAAGTTGCCTGTGAATGTGGAGTTGGTGGCATGTGAAACCCGCATGTGGAGCATTCGTTTGTGTGGGATGCTCTACCAGGTTCATTCCTAGATAATGCACTCAAAGGGCACTAAGCATAGAGTGTGAAAACTGAGTTTCCTTGAGAGCTGCTTGGAAGCCTGATGGTGTGTGAAGTTAGTGAGCCAAATGGAGTTGTTCTCCCACAAGAACCACTCGGCTGATCCTTCTTCAATATGCCCTTCACCAACATGCAGTGTTTCCTTGATTGAATTAGCTCTCACACCAATATTTGCGTCTAGAGCCTTTGCATTGAGGGCTATCTGAAAACGGCTGTGGCGCTGAAGTTGCCTGTGAATGTGGAGTTGGTGGCATGTGAAACCCGCATGTGGAGCATTCGTTTGTGTGGGATGCTCTACCAGGTTCATTCCTAGATAATGCACTCAAAGGGCACTAAGCATAGAGTGTGAAAACTGAGTTTCCTTGAGAGCTGCTTGGAAGCCTGATGGTGTGTGAAGTTAGTGAGCCAAATGGAGTTGTTCTCCCACAAGAACCACTCGGTTGATCCTTCTTCAATATGCCCTTCACCAACATGCAGTGTTTCCTTGATTTAATTAGCTCTCACACCAATATTTGCGTCTAGAGCCTTTGCATTGAGGGCTATCTGAAAACGGCTGTGGCGCTGAAGTTGCCTGTGAATGTGGAGTTGGTGGCATGTGAAACCCGCATGTGGAGCATTCGTTTGTGCGGGATGCTGACCAAGCATCATTTCAGTCCTAGGCACACAAAAGGCACTAAGCATAGAGTGTGAAAACTGAGTTTCCTTGAGAGCTGTTTGGAAGCCTGATGGTGTGTGAAGTTAGTGAGCCAAATGGAGTTGTTCTCCCACAAGAACCACTCGGCTGATCCTTCTTCAATATGCCCTTCACCAACATGCAGTATTTCCTTGATTGAATTAGCTCTCACACCAATATTTGCATCTAGAGCCTTTGCATTGAGGACTATCTGAAAACGGCTGTGGCGCTGAAGTTGCCTGTGAATGTGGAGTTGGTGGCATGTGAAACCCGCATGTAGAGCATTCATTTGTGTGGGATGCTCTGCAAGCTTCATTTCAGTCCTAGGCACTCAAAGGACACTAAGCATAGAGTGTGAAAACTGAGTTTCCTTGAGAGCTGCTTGGAAGCCTGATGGTGTGTGAAGTTAGTGAGCCAAATGGAGTTGTTCTCCCACAAGAACCACTCGGCTGATCCTTCTTCAATATGCCCTTCACCAACATGCAGTGTTTCCTTGATTGAATTAGCTCTCACACCAATATTTGCGTCTAGAGCCTTTGCATTGAGGGCTATCTGAAAACGGCTGTGGCGCTGAAGTTGCCTGTGAATGTGGAGTTGGTGGCATGTGAAACCCGCATGTGGAGCATTCGTTTGTGTGGGGTGCTCTACCAGGTTCATTCCTAGATAATGCACTCAAAGGGCACTAAGCATAGAGTGTGAAAACTGAGTTTCCTTGAGAGCTGCTTGGAAGCCTGATGGTGTGTGAAGTTAGTGAGCCAAATGGAGTTGTTCTCCCACAAGAACCACTCGGCTGATCCTTCTTCAATATGCCCTTCACCAACATGCAGTGTTTCCTTGATTGAATTAGCTCTCACACCAATATTTGCGTCTAGAGCCTTTGCATTGAGGGCTATCTGAAAACGGCTGTGGCGCTGAAGTTGCCTGTGAATGTGGAGTTGGTGGCATGTGAAACCCGCTTGTGGAGCATTCATTTGTGTGGGATGCTGACCCAACTTCATTTCAGTCCTAGGCACACAAAGGGCACTAAGCATAGAGTGTGAAAACTGAGTTTCCTTGAGAGCTGCTTGGAAGCCTGATGGTGTGTGAAGTGAGTGAGCCAAATGGAGTTGTTCTCCCACAAGAACCACTCGGCTTATCCTTCTTCAATATGCCCTTCACCAACATGCAGTGTTTCCTTGATTGAATTAGCTCTCACACCAATATTTGCGTCTAGAGCCTTTGCATTGAGGGCTATCTGAAAACGGCTGTGGCGCTGAAGTTGCCTGTGAATGTGGAGTTGGTGGCATGTGAAACCCGCATGTAGTCATTCATTTGTGTAGGATGCTCTGCAAGCTTCATTTCAGTCCTAGGCACTCAAAGGGCACTAAGCATAGAGTGTGAAAACTGAGTTTCCTTGAGAGCTGCTTGGAAGCCTGATGGTGTGTGAAGTTAGTGAGCCAAATGGAGTTGTTCTCCCACAAAAAACCACTCGGCCGATCCTTCTTCAATATGCCCTTCACCAACATGCAGTGTTTCCTTGATTGAATTAGCTCCCACACAAATATTTGCGTCTAGAGCTTTTGCATTGAGGGCTATCTGAAAACGGCTGTGGCGCTGAAGTTGCCTGTGAATGTGGAGTTGGTGGCATGTGAAACACGCATGTGGAGTATTCGTGTGTGTGGGATGCTCACCAAGCTTCATTTTAGTCCTAGGCACTCAAAGGGCACTAAGCCTAGAGTGTGAAAACTGAGTTTCCTTGAGAGCTGCTTGGAAGCCTGATGGTGTGTGAAGTTAGTGAGCCAAATGGAGTTGTTCTCCCACAAGAACCACTTGGCTGATCCTTCTTCAATATGCCCTTCACCAACATGCAGTGTTTCCTTGATTGAATTAGCTCTCACACCAATATTTGCGTCTAGAGCCTTTGCATTGAGGGCTATCTGAAAACGGCTGTGGCGCTGAAGTTGCCTGAGAATGTGGAGTTGGTGGCATGTAGAAAACCCGCATGTGGAGCATTCGTTTGTTTGAGATGCTCTACCAGGTTCATTCCTAGATAATGCAGTCAAAGGGCACTAAGCCTAGAGTGTGAAAACTGAGTTTCCTTGAGAGCTGCTTGGAAGCCTGATGGTGTGTGAAGTTAGTGAGCCAAATGGAGTTGTTCTCCCACAAGAACCACTCGGCTGATCCTTCTTCAATATGCCCTTCACCAACATGCAGTGTTTCCTTGATTGAATTAGCTCTCACACCATCATTTGCGTCTAGAGCCTTTGCATTGAGGGCTATCTGAAAACGGCTGTGGCGCTGAAGTTGCCTGTGAATGTGGAGTTGGTGGCATGTGAAACCCGCATGTGGAGCATTCGTTTGTGTGGGATGCTCTACCAGGTTCATTTCAGTCCTGGGTACTCAAAGGGCACTAAGCATAGAGTGTGAAAACTGAGTTTCCTTGAGAGCTGCTTGGAAGCCTGATGGTGTGTGAAGTTAGTGAGCCAAATGGAGTTGTTCTCCCACAAAAAACCACTCGGCCGATCCTTCTTCAATATGCCCTTCACCAACATGCAGTGTTTCCTTGATTGAATTAGCTCCCACACCAATATTTGCGTCTAGAGCCTTTGCATTGAGGGCTATCTGAAAACGGCTGTGGCGCTGAAGTTGCCTGTGAATGTGGAGTTGGTGGCATGTGAAACCCGCATGTGGAGTATTCGTTTGTGTGGGATGCTCACCAACCTTCATTTCAGTCCTAGGCACTCAAAGGGCACTAAGCATAGAGTGTGAAAACTGAGTTTCCTTGAGAGCTGCTTGGATGCCTGATGGTGTGTGAAGTTAGTGAGCCAAATGGAGTTGTTCTCCCACAAGAACCACTCGGCTGATCCTTCTTCAATATGCCCTTCACCAACATGCAGTGTTTCCTTGATTGAATTAGCTCTCACACCAATATTTGCGTCTAGAGCCTTTGCATTGAGGGCTATCTGAAAACGGCTGTGGTGCTGAAGTTGCCTGTGAATGTGGAGTTGGTGGCATGTGAAACCCGCATGTGGAGCATTCGTTTGTGTGGGATGCTCTACCAGGTTCATTCCTAGATAATGCACTCAAAGGGCACTAAGCATAGAGTGTGAAAACTGAGTTTCCTTGAGAGCTGCTGGGAAGCCTGATGGTGTGTGAAGTTAGTGAGCCAAATGGAGTTGTTCTCCCACAAGAACCACTTGGCTGATACTTCTTCAATATGCCCTTCACCAACATGCAGTGTTTCCTTGATTGAATTAGCTCTCACACCAATATTTGCCTCTAGAGCCTATGCATTGAGGGCTATCTAAAAACGGCTGTGGCGCTGAAGTTGCCTGAGAATGTGGAGTTGGTGGCATGTGAAACCCGCATGTGGAGCATTCGTTTGTGTGGGATGCTCTACCAGGTTCATTCCTAGATAATGCACTCAAAGGGCACTAAGCATAGAGTGTGAAAACTGAGTTTCCTTGAGAGCTGCTTGGAAGCCTGATGGTGTGTGAAGTTAGTGAGCCAAATGGAGTTGTTCTCCCACAAGAACCACTCGGCTGATCCTTCTTCAATATGCCCTTCACCAACATGCAGTGTTTCCTTGATTGAATTAGCTCTCACACCAATATTTGCGTCTAGAGCCTTTGCATTGAGGGCTATCTGAAAACGGCTGTGGCGCTGAAGTTGCCTGTGAATGTGGAGTTGGTGGCATGTGAAACCCGCATGTGGAGCATTCGTTTGTGTGGGATGCTCTACCAGGTTCATTTCAGTCCTGGGTACTCAAAGGGCACTAAGCATAGAGTGTGAAAACTGAGTTTCCTTGAGAGCTGCTTGGAAGCCTGATGGTGTGTGAAGTTAGTGAGCCAAATGGAGTTGTTCCCCATAAAAAACCACTCGGCCGATCCTTCTTCAATATGCCCTTCACCAACATGCAGTGTTTCCTTGATTGAATTAGCTCCCACACCAATATTTGCGTCTAGAGCCTTTGCATTGAGGGCTATCTGAAAACGGCTGTGGCGCTGAAGTTGCCTGTGAATGTGGAGTTGGTGGCATGTGAAACCCGCATGTGGAGTATTCGTGTTTGTGGGATGCTCACCAAGCTTCATTTTAGTCCTAGGCACTCAAAGGGCACTATGCATAGAGTGTGAAAACTGAGTTTCCTTGAGAGCTGCTTGGAAGCCTGATGGTGTGTGAAGTTAGTGAGCCAAATGGAGTTGTTCTCCCGCAAGAACCACTCGGCTGATCCTTCTTCAATATGCCCTTCACCAACATGCAGTGTTTCCTTGATTGAATTAGCTCTCACACCAATATTTGCGTCTGGAGCTTTTGCATTGAGGGCTATCTGAAAACGGCTGTGGCGCTGAAGTTGCCTGAGAATGTGGAGTTGGTGGCATGTGAAACCCGCATGTGGAGCATTCGTTTGTGTGGGATGCTCTACCAGGTTCATTTCAGTCCTAGCCATACAAAGGGCACTAAGCATAGAGTGTGAAAACTGAGTTTCCTTGAGAGCTGCTTGGAAGCCTGATGGTGTGTGAAGTTAGTGAGCCAAATGGAGTTGTTCTCCCACAAGAACCACTCGGCTGATCCTTCTTCAATATGCCCTTCACCAACATGCAGTGTTTCCTTGATTGAATTAGCTCTCACACCAATATTTGCGTCTAGAGCTTTTGCATTGAGGGCTATCTGAAAACGGCTGTGGCGCTGAAGTTGCCTGAGAATGTGGAGTTGGTGGCATGTGAAACCCGCATGTGGAGCATTCGTTTGTGTGGGATGCTCTACCAGGTTCATTCCTAGATAATGCACTCAAAGGGCACTAAGCATAGAGTGTGAAAACTGAGTTTCCTTGAGAGCTGCTTGGAAGCCTGATGGTGTGTGAAGTTAGTGAGCCAAATGGAGTTGTTCTCCCATAAGAACCACTCGGCTGATACTTCTTCAATATGCCCTTCACCAACATGCAGTGTTTCCTTGATTGAATTAGCTCTCACACCAATATTTGCGTCTAGACCCTTTGCATTGAGGGCTATCTGAAAACGGCTGTGGTGCTGAAGTTGCCTGTGAATGTGGAGTTGGTGGCATGTGAAACCCGCATGTGGAGCATTCGTTTGTGTGGGATGCTAACCAAGCTTCATTTCAGTCCTAGGTACTCAAAAGGCACTAAGCATAGAGTGTGAAAACTGAGTTTCCTTGAGAGCTGCTTGGAAGCCTGATGGTGTGTGAAGTTAGTGAGCCAAATGGAGTTGTTCTCCCACAAGAACCACTCGGCTGATCCTTCTTCAATATGCCCTTCACCAACATGCAGTGTTTCCTTGATTGAATTAGCTCTCACACCAATATTTGCGTCTAGACCCTTTGCATTGAGGGCTATCTGAAAACGGCTGTGGTGCTGAAGTTGCTTGTGAATGTGGAGTTGGTGGCATGTGAAACCCGCATGTGGAGCATTCGTTTGTGTGGGATGCTAACCAAGCTTCATTTGAGTCCTAGGTACTCAAAAGGCACTAAGCATAGAGTGTGAAAACTGAGTTTCCTTGAGAGCTGCTTGGAAGCCTGATGGTGTGTGAAGTTAGTGAGCCAAATGGAGTTGTTCTCCCACAAGAACCACTCGGCTGATCCTTCTTCAATATGCCCTTCACCAACATGCAGTGTTTCCTTGATTGAATTAGCTCTCACACCAATATTTGCGTCTAGAGCCTTTGCATTGAGGGCTATCTGAAAACGGCTGTGGCGCTGATGTTGCCTGAGAATGTGGAGTTGGTGGCATGTGAAACCCGCATGTGGAGCATTCGTTTGTGTGGGATGCTCTACCAGGTTCATTCCTAGATAATGCACTCAAAGGGCACTAAGCATAGAGTGTGAAAACTGAGTTTCCTTGAGAGCTGCTTGGAAGCCTGATGGTGTGTGAAGTTAGTGAGCCAAATGGAGTTGTTCTCCCACAAGAACCACTTGGCTGATCCTTCTTCATTATGCCCTTCACCAACATGCAGTGTTTCCTTGATTGAATTAGCTCTCACACCATCATTTGCGTCTAGAGCCTTTGCATTGAGGGCTATCTGAAAACGGCTGTGGCGCTGAAGTTGCCTGTGAATGTGGAGTTGGTGGCATGTGAAACCCGCATGTGGAGCATTCGTTTGTGTGGGATGCTCTACCAGGTTCATTCCTAGATAATGCACTCAAAGGGCACTAAGCATAGAGTTGAAACCTGAGTTTCCTTGAGAGCTGCTTGGAAGCCTGATGGTGTGTGAAGTTAGTGAGCCAAATGGAGTTGTTCTCCCACAAGAACCACTCGGCTGATCCTTCTTCAATATGCCCTTCACCAACATGCAGTGTTTCCTTGATTGAATTAGCTCTCACACCAGTATTTGCGTCTAGAGCCTTTGCATTGAGGGCTATCTGAAAACGGCTGTGGCGCTGAAGTTGCCTGAGAATGTGGAGTTGGTGGCATGTGAAACCCGCATGTGGAGCATTCGTTTGTGTGGGATGCTCACCAAGCTTCATTTTAGTCCTAGGCACTCAAACGGCACTAAGCCTAGAGCGTGAAAACTGAGTTTCCTTGAGAGCTGCTTGGAAGCCTGATGGTGTGTGAAGTTAGTGAGCCAAATGGAGTTGTTCTCCCGCAAGAACCACTCGGCTGA
>NW_026697998.1:0-22326 GCF_030435755.1 Ochotona princeps | reverse complement strand
AAAGAGAACTTTGGCTTTGATCTCGCTTCTTTAGTTTGCTCATTACCTTGAACTGCGTGGGCCTGCGGTGCGTCCACCGAAATCCTTATCTGAGAGAGTGATAACAAGAGGAAGACCGTCTTTCACTTGAACGCGGGAGGCTGCGCCTAAGCGCGCAAGCGCATGCAGATGACTCTCCGACAGCTCACAGCACCGAATGTAAACTTGTCGCCGAACGAGCCTTCGTAAAAGGCCCTGCTATTCAAACTGACGAAGGTGGCGTGCAATGCTGACCTGGACTCGACCCAATTGTCAGTGAAGCTTGGCCCCCAAGTTTTTCAAGCCCTTGTGAAGTATCAAGAGGTTAAGATGCGGAAACGTAGGGTCTGTTGCGGTCACGTTGACTTGTCATGTGAAATGGTTTCTCTTTGGTTCATGCTGGCATGATAAGAAGTGGCCGTAGTGGGACTGTACCTTACCCGTGTGTACGGTGTGACCTACACGTTTAAACCAGAATGACCTCTCAGCTGTGTTGTGTTAGTAGGTAACAACATTTTCTTCCCCTCGTGCGGGTTTGTGTTTGAGGTGCCTGTACTGCGGAGTACAGGGTGCAACCTGACGCACGACTGTCTGTTGAGCTTCTCCTGGTTTCAATCGCGTTGAGCTTCCCATAGCCTGCGAGGGCATGCCTCGTGGAGGCTCAAGGTGTCACGTGAGCATTTGTGAAGGCCGTTGCATCAAATGCGTTCAGCGAGTAAGCGGACGTCACTGCACAGCGTGACCACAGCCACTGTGGAGCTTTGTTTAACTGGGCGATTGAGACTAGCTGTCAAAGGCGGAAGCCCATGGAAGAAGCACGTAGCTACGACCCCTTTGTGAAAAGTGGGCTGCTGTGACATGCGATTTGTACTTCAGCGCGGCGGCCGCAGAACGCGACAGGCATCATATCTCGTACTAAAGGACTTGACGTCGCTAGCCCTTCTGCAGAAGGCAGCAACACCTTGTACGTTCGTGCTTTGAACCACAAGCGACAGAATTTACGCCAGGAACAGAAGAAGGGTGCAGTACGCTTGTACTTGACAGCCAGGTGTATGTATTGCTTTTTTTTTGCGAAGATCGCGTCTCAACGTAGAGAAACATTGCTTCTTGTCATATGCAAGACGTCTAAAGGCAGTGCAACTCAGGATAACCACGACGCCGCTGCTAGAGGGGCTCTGTTGATGAATAAACGCTTTGTGGTATGCAAGCTCCTGACAGCCAAGAGCGCACGTGCAGGCAGTAGGGCTACACCTTTCTCCAACCCTTGGAGAGAAATCGCAATGATATCAGACAGTACGTCGAAGTGCGGCCTGGTATACAGGGAGCCTTTAGAACTCAGATAAGCTTCCTGAGCAACAGGAGCCTCCTCTGCGTTGCATGGGGAATGTGCGCGCGGAGGGTTTGCAACGAGAAATAGGAGCAACTGCTGATTTTGGCCGACGTAACACATTTGCGAATCAGCCAGCAAGTTGAGCGCCGATGGCATTTCTGCATATCTGCCGCCTTCCTGATATGTAAAAAAGCACTAACATCCCTGATCTGCTTGCGGCACACAAGGGAGTTTGACCTGTGGAGGAACTCTAGGCCCAAAGGCAACGGAGGACGGGGAAATACGAGAATCAGAATAATATCCTTCTCTTAAGGCGGCCTTGCGAAGTAGACGGCTATTATGATAAAAACTCTTCAAGGCAGCGCCGCGATGTCACCGCGGCGGACCAGACAGACAAGCAGATTGTCTACCTTGCTCCTAAGGTAGCATTTCTACCATGCCGACTTACTGCATGCTATCTCTGCATCTCTTTTCAACGCCGGCCCGACGCATGTGTTTAAACCATGTCGCTGACGCAGAGTAATAACAGTCAAGGATAGCGTCATACTAATGCGTCGAGGGCCAGCTGTCCGAAGCCCACAAACAAGACACACACACTGCGCAAAACCAAAGATCACACGAATGGGGCACTGCAGAAATTTTACGCGCTGCTTGTATCCCTTCGTCTCCGTTACGTACAAGTGCAGTTCTAACAAACAATGCAGGCGAACAGCAGCTGCTGGAGGTCTAAGAACGTGCACATCCGGTAATCTAATAGCAAAGCATCGGCAAATATGGGATCACGCATATTCAGCTTCGCAGAACCTTGTATAAAGTTGAATAAACTCGAAAGCATGAAACATCCTTGTGGAGGCTTGCACGAGTTACCAGTCGCATACACAAGAGGCGCCTAAAAAGTCAATGGGTGTATTTCTTTTCATATATTGCGAGGTACATTATTCATGGCCTCGCATGCACGACCATATATATGTATTATACTTAAGTACGGGCCCTAGCGCCAAACATGTACATCAAAGCAGATGTGCAGGAGAGGACTGGAACAGCTACAGACTTGAAAGGTACGCAACGAGGTGTATGTCTGCTTGGCGCCATTATCGTAATAGACAGTGTCGGAATGCAGCGTAGAGCAAGTAGAGAAGCCCTCACATTTACCGTAGCAGACAAAGGTTGTGCAACCCAACATGACGCCGATGGGTAACGTGTAGAAACTAATGGTCTCGAAGTGCACGCCGACACCTATATCGTTCACCGCGTAATGAAGGTGGCGCTCTCGGCTGTAGGAACTGCTGCTGTCGAGGCACTGGCTGCTAAGTGGTGGCAGTTTAAGTGGACCCCATTTTTGTGGACGGACAGTACAAACTCTACCGTCGGTTAAGTCCAAATGAAGGACTCAGGACATAGGCAAGCCGGCAGATAGGCTACTGGCAGCGGAGCTGCGCACCTGCTGTTAATCGCGGCAAAAGGGAGATGCATATACGGAGGCCTCTGGCGGAACATGTCCTTCTTGTGCACAACATTCTGTCCGTGGGAATCCACACTTGGCAAGGAATATGATTAAGTCTGTGTAAGGGTTAATTCGACCTCGTCACGTCGAAATAACTAGAAGCTCGGTGAGAACGGCCTGTAATGATGGTCCTCTTGTGTTATCACAGAGGCTAGGGTGGCCGTCGACCCGATGGGTCGGGAGATTAACATTTACATGTTTTAACCGTCATCGTAGTATTCCCCACACTTCCAGGTCCGCGTAAGCACTGCAGCACGGCCATGAGAGCTGAATGTACGCAGAGCGCCGTCACGCTGAGAACAGAGTAAGGCTGTGATTCTGACGTCATCCCGTTTGGAGCAGATAAAAGCAAGCCGGAGATTGCTGAATAGAATCTTCCTAAGGGTGCAAAGACAAGGTGCACTAAGCTTTGCAGGAATCGTCAGCAGATATGAGGCGAAATTTCTCGGACTACAGACGGTTGTGCCTATCACTGACGTGGATAAATCCTGTAAAAAGGAAAGTGGTTTTTTTTCTGACAAGGGTCGAAGTAGTGCTTTCCAAGACTCGCTGACTTGGGGCTCTGGAATTCAGTACGCCGTATAAGTGCTTCGCCCATATTTCGCTGAGAGTAAACGAACTGTGTCTTGCCAGCGATAGAGCACTGCTTCAGAAGTCTTCGTGCCTGGCGCTTCGGACACCTGAAAGCGAGGTGTTGCCCATTATTCAAGGTAGAAGTGAGAGCATATTGTATCATTAGTTGTGGCGGACTATGGAAGCGTGTGCAGGAAGGGATGTGCGGCTTGTGGGAAGCAATTATCCAGAATCCGTTCGAAGAGCGATGACACGTTTGGCTCCTTCTCACCTATGTAGTTACGCCTTAAGTGTTTTTCTTTGCATGCGGTCTCATCAGTGATTCTTTGAAGGACGCACATCCATTCGTGTTGTACGGAACGTTGATAAGTGTGGACGAACCGCAATTCTACACACTGAACTTGCAGCATGTAGAAATTAGCGACACTCGACGCAGATCAGTTCACTTTCAACTTAAGAGAAGGCAGCCCTCGCACGCTTATTGGTGGATTTGCCTTCACGCCTACGGTGTCAGAAAAGTGAACACAGACTCCCAGCTTGAACTAGCGTACCGCAGGTACATGTGACAGTCACGAATTGAGCGCGGCAGAGTATGCACTCATGGTAGACTACAATGCTACTGAGCATCACGTAGCGAGAATGGGAGTGAGCAGACCTATACGCGAGCTGCCGTGCTGCAGGACGCTATCGGTAGTATTCAGCTGCTCGAAACCTCCAGCGCAGTCACTTTCATTCCTCGCGTGGGCACCACGAAACGCGGAAAAAATATGTTCTGAGCGCAGGACCTACGCAAAAAATGTCATCTTTTTCGCATGTGTGCACTTCGTGTCTCCGCTGCTGGAGCATGCACTGTGATTAAATCGTCAGGCTCTAACACGTGGGAACGATTGCCTGCAATCCCGTATGCTTCTGCCAGAAATTCATAGGGCAACGTTGGGAGAACCCAGATCTGGAGCTAGCAAACGAAAAATCTGTACGCTTTCTATCGTAGATACTGACTTGATGCTAGACAGCGGTATTCTACGCCACCGATGGCGGCCTGAAAAGAGCTGAAACAATATAAACATGTACTACCTTGAATTGCGCTTTTTTCAGCTTGTGATACGTGCGGCTACCATTGATGACATATATTTGAGGAAAGGGAAACAGTGTCGCGTTTTGCTCGTGCTGCAGCGTAGACGTCTCGATGAAAAAGTGCCTGAAAGTCTCGTTGCTGGGTGCAGTCGTGGCGTATATGGACCCAAATCGAAGGAAAACGGGAAACCCAGCGCCGAGATGTTTGCGTGCTTCGCTGCTGGATGGCGTGTCAACGTATACGTACGAGGATCTTGTAATAACCCTATGGAGGAGCCACAATATTCTTTCTCCACACAGCACACAGCAAATGCAGACCTCAATCCTCTTCATGTGCAATTTTGTTGAGAGAATTCTTCCTGGAGCTTCTTCGCAGGACATATCCCACAGAACACATGGAAGTAAACCAGGAGCGAAATTCCTAGCACACCGGGGCAGAGGTGTGAATTCGTCGCAAGTAAAATGGCTACGTGTAGCGCGCTTTTTCCAGAAGGACTGGGTGCACTTACATAATATATTCGCGCACACCTTGCCGATACCGGCAGGATACCACACATAGTGTGCAGGATTGAGAGCGCGTAGTTGCCTGCAGAAGACGACAGTGTGCCTGAGTAGATTCTTTCTGATCACTGTAGTGTCATAGAAACTGAATCCTTGAAAGAGAACACGACGTCTACAGAGCGAAGAGGCTGGAAGAACGTTGTCTGGGAACTACTGATGTCGGAAACTTGCCTCAACTTGTACTAGCGACCACCACTGAAGAAGGCAGGACAGGGAGTCCACCGATTCACGGGTTGGGGGCCCCAAAGGCCGGAGCCGTGGCAGGCCAACCTCTTATGAAATGTGTCTGAATCAAGGCTATGCTCTAGGAGCTCACATACTGCATGACGACAGACAGTCGTGGATCATGTCCTCCGGAACAGGAATGTTATACTTGCACTCTCTCGACAGCAAGCAGTCTTCCAAAGTAGCTTGAATTACGTCTCGTAAGTGACCCACGTCCCTAGCGGCACAGCCGTCGCGACATCCAGTGGTACACCATGCCACCTGTCTGTGCTCACGTGCACTGCTGATGATATAAAAGCGCGGTAAACTATGTCCAATCTTGGGAATGAAGGTTAGGACGCTCTGCAGGGAAAGCCTCAAAGGAGACGAGGCGCTTGATGAAAAATGTCCGGACCGTATAATGCAATTAGAAACACAACATCTGTGTGGTGAGTGTGGAACGCTTGAGTTACCGAACGGACACGTACGTGGGACACGCCGATGAGGAGTTTCGGCCAGCAGGGTCGAGTCTGCCACCGAGGGAGATTCGTAGTGAGCTCGGATCAATCTGTACCGGCGAATGTACGCTTGCAACCACCTGAATGCGCCTTGTCATGATGTTTCCGGCATTGGAGGACGAAGTGCCAGGGCAGTACCCATATATACGGGAGGGGTCGCCATGATGGTGTCGTCGTTTAGGGGAGAGCCGACGTACACCATGTGCGGCAGGCGGCGGGTATACATAACATTGCAGGCACACTACCTTAGAGGGTTGTGAGACCCAAATGGACACAGAGAAAAGATCCGGCTCCCAATTAATAGATGGTCGTAGTCACGAAGGTAAAATCTTCTACGAAAGGCCTAAAAAGACCGCCGTGATGCAGGTAGTCTGCAAGGGCCCGACGTAAAAAGAGAAAACCGTCCCTGACTTGAGACGCAAGCCTTTACTGCAGCACCCCTCCACGTCAAGTGAAGCACCGTGCAGAGATGAGCGCTGGGGGGCATGAGCTGAGCTCCGCAGGCAGTCTGCGCTTTACGCTCATTTGCAATTCTATGGAAGCCTGGAATTCTGCTGATCGACTGCGCCGGATCGTCGCCTATCCCTGTGCTGATCTGGGAATACGACTTGAACGACGTCCTTGTGAACGTCAGGCGTCAACGTCGCACGCGAAGCAGAAAACCGTGCACTGCGGCGAGGGTGTTCTGGCTGCCAGCCCGTAGATTCTGGCAAGATTCCACGAAGAGAGCGCTAAATATGTGCGCGCACTGAGTAGAGTTTACTGGTGCGCAGCGTGAGAGCCAGTGCCACATGGGGTCAAACAGGCTGCTCCTGCATTTCTGAGTGCTGCGCAGGCACCTCCTTAAAAGGCGCGTTTTACGTCAACAAAACAAAGCACGGAATGGTGTTCCTGGTGAAACGTATTTGAATACAAATAGAGTGGACGACTTGAGCACCATCCTGAAATTGTGACTTGTGAAGGGGGGGATGCGGCAGACAAGAAAACGAAGGAAGCATTTGAGAATGTATTTGCTCGAAGATGCCTAACGTAGATTTGTGCGTTCATGAAGGAATTTTTTTATGCACGCCCCTTGGGCATGTATGTCTGTACCCCGAAAAGTTTTATGAGCGATCTGACAGTAATGAGTCAACGTAGGTCATGGCACACTATCACGGCATGTAACAGACAGTCACTAGATACATAGGTCAGGTACGAGTGCTACGTGTCACATACACGCCCTGATCCTCAGAAAACCCCAAAACCGTGTCTCGAGCGCAGTACGGGAGAACTGGTTGGCAGGGTTGCAGCCAGTTCTCTTGCTGGAAAACATCCGCGTCTTCTGTGATGCAGAGGTTGTTGAGGCATGAAGGAACAGAATCGACGCAAGGACGAACGGTCCTTATTCACGATGTACCCCTGGAAGGAGTTCTGCGAATTGAACCCTGATGATTCTGATTGGTGGCTCGGAGAGCCTGCCTGGATTTGTAGCATCTTTCCAGGAAGAGGCACGCTCCCAAGCAATCGGCAGAAACGTTGTGAAATAGATCCATGAGAGCACTGAGCCGTAAAGCTTTTTTCACAGATAACTTCAATCAATCGGAGGCTCCTGGCTCCTGCTGAGAGCCATGGTGGGAAGTGCGGTTATCTGTCTGCCCGGAACGGATTATCTAGAGGAGGTCGCAGTCCTCTTTCTATGGCCCAGCAGTTCGCGCTCACGGCTGCACTAGCGCATTGCATCACCATGTTCTCCGACAGCACTGAGAAGCACGGTGGCCGTCTCATGTTGCTCCACAGTTCCACACATCGGCAAGTTTTTTCTATATCTCTGTGAAGTCTATCCGTCAGGAGCAGCTTGTTGCGCATTTGATGTCGACACTACCGTCGACATGAGGGCCCTGACCAGACACAGCAAAGATTTTCACTACCGCGTCCTTCCGGGATCTCGAGTTGTAAAGACGACCTGCCACAAACAACAAATAGAACAATCGGTCTGTCTCTGCGAGAGGACCAGCAAACACGCAGAATCCGACTGGGCGGGGCGCAAAACCCATGCCCCTCCGCTGATCCGTTCGAGTGTGGATCATTGGAGCTCGTGTGCATCTGTGGTGCAGTACGCATACCGTAAGTAGAAGCTGATGTCATAGACGCTGCATATCGTGCGAGGGGACGACCGCAGAACAGGAACACCCGAGCTCACAGTGGAAGTCTTTTCGAAAACGTGCTCAAGTCTGCCGTGGAGCTAACGATGTGTACAAGCTGTTGTTGACTATCATCCCGCAAAAGAAGCAAGCTAGTCATCTGAGGAATGCGCAGATGCTCTTAGTACAGACCTTCCACACGTTGCAATAGGGCTGTTCCGTTCCTGCAAAGAATTAACGCGACCGCACAGGGACAACGGAATGCCATGTAGCACGCTATAGAAGCATGTCCGTTGGCCACCGGAATGATACGCTCGCGATAATATGCTCGCTCACAACTACGTTAGTCGCAAACAGTAGGAGAAGCTACGCTGGAGAGCTCGCCCGCTCTGAGCTTCATGAACGCAAACTGCTATTGAAGGGAGTCATTGCTGGTGTGACACAATAGTATGTTCGACGATAGGGTAAAAAGAATTCCGGCTGCCCAGGAAGAAGGGAAGGCTATTTTCATGCTTGGAAATAAGGTCTCGAGCAGACGTAAGAGTCGATGAAGCGAGTAAAAGGCTCACGGTGGCAACGTATGCTGCACTTGGAACTGATACCTCCCGACAAGAAGGTCCATAACGGAAATGAAGCTTTCGAATATATATGTGCTTCGCTGGGGATACCCAGTATGCTGGGAACAAGTCTGTCAGACGTGTTTTTACCAGGAAAATTTCCCCATTGCAATGGAACGTCTCACCTTCAGATTCTGCGGCAGGGTACATCATATTAGTCTTGGGTTTGAGGTCAGCACAAAGAAAAACCCGTGTCGCCAATCCCATCGAGGTTCAAAGCTACACCATCGCACCAGACTCTTTTGTCTCGTGTAGTCATCGAAGTGGCCGACAAGGAACTGCAGAAATGAGGGAGTAAGCATGCCAGTTCTCTGTCGGTGAATATCCTCTTACGGACCTGTGCTCTACGGAGAAAATCCTCCGTGAGTTTCTAGAGAAACGCGTCCTAATAATGTCTTACCTCGAGCCTTGCACAAGGCCAACCGTAGCAATGCCGTGGATAGACACGAGTAATCAGTCCTTCTCAAAAAAGTCTGTCAAATCGGTGACTGCGGAAGTTCATCTAGTCATAGCGCCACATGAAGACTGGTGCGTTGTCTAGAATCGACTTTATCTTGATTGCGCATCATATATTACAGAACGACGCTGCACGAGCCTTGGGTAGTCAAGCTCAAGCGGACTTTGAAGTTACGAAGACATGCAGCGAAACTTACTGTCCCACATAAACAGGTTGGGAATAGTGTGCTGGAGAAGCTCCTACAGAAGTGCCTCATAGCGACATGGTGTTGCTGTAGACAAAGAGCACTAAAATAACACTTACCTCGTGGGAATTTTCTATGAACCGCGGACCCCTGAAGGACTAGCCTGAAGATCCACCCGTCATCTTCCTCTCGTACGCATTGAGGAGAAACTGCCGCTATGAGAAGGTGCATTATACATGAGTGCACGTTCGTAGTACCTCCTTCTGCAGTTGTCCATGCACTGAGATCTGGTGGTGGTGCAGGTCGTACAGATCAGGAAGCTGGCCCTCGCCTTGCTTTAATGCGGTGCGGAGAAGGCAACTCAATCAGACGCAGGAAAGCATGGTGCTGAATCACATTTTGCCGTCGCCACCGAAGGACGCAAAGTTGACATGCAGCAATAATTCGGCAACCAGGAGGGGCACGGGATGGCAAAGGGCATCAGGTACGTACACTTGGATGCGACTGGAAAAGCAAGTTTGAAAGGAATAGTTTTATTGCTCAAGATCAGAGCATCCGAAAGCCACACCCAAGGGTTGCTCCCCAGATAAGACCATCAAAGCCCCGTGGGGAGGTGGAAAGGACTCAACCCAGGGTGCTGTCAAGCTTAGCTTTTTGAATAGCCTCCACCAGCAGATAAGTAAGCACGCAGCATCCGCATCGGCTACGGTGGCGAATAAGAGAGCACTATAGCTATGCCACCAGGACAGAAGAAGCACGCCACATGCTGGTAGTGCACGTAGCACCGCTAGAAGGCGTTTGGTATTGCAAGAAACGCTGCAAACTCATACAACAATTTGACCTCAAGCAGACTAATATTGGTTCAGGAAGCGAAGACGTGGGAGACTGGAAGCCGAGTAATAGAAGCTTAGTTCTTAAGCTGCTTTGTTTGGGACAAAACGACATTTCACGTGGACGCATGAGGCGTCCCGTTTTTCCAAAGCGAACACGCAGCACGTCGCTCTTGGCGATGTGCCACTCTGGAAGAGAACAGAGACCGGATATCCTAGATACTGCTGAACTACCAGTATGAAAGAAAGCTCATCGGACCTTGCAGAAGGACCAGACACCGTCATGAACCAGATGCAAAGAGAAGAATGTGCAGCAGGATGCCAGGAAGAATAACTAATAAGTTACTGCTGCAAGCGTGTCCCCGATCGTCTGTGTGCAGGCTCGGCTAGAAAGCGTTCCTGCAAGTTCAAGTTTTCAGCGGTTGTCAAACACTGTAAGGCGTGGGCAGCTGTGCGTGAGCCAGATTTACCCTGGTACAATACCGAGCGTATCAGCAGCCACCGCCACAGGTGTTCACCCATTATACTGTCCTTCCTGTCCCAACATAGCATGGAAGCTAAATGAAAAGAAGGAAGTAAAGTGCGCGAACGGGTGGCATTCCACTGTAACACGTCCACGCACCTCTGAATGTCATGCTTATATCCGCTTATGGCTTCGCACGAGTTTCCGAGACAGGCAGGCAGGAGTTGTAGTACGCGGCGCCGGAAGAAGCGCCCTGATATTTGCAATCGCGGTACATGGTAACGTGATGGCGTAGGACTTGCAAACCGCAAGAGTGAGGAATTTTGAAAGAGGCTGGACGACATACAGGTACTTCGGACAGGCAGTCGGAAATCCTCGCTACACTCCGCGAACGATGAACTTGGTTTGTGGGGCATGTAGCTGGTGCAGAAGCTGGTAATTCTGCTCAAACCTACCTTATCCGGCGGTTTAGAATCTGAGCAGTCGCAGGTTCCAGGCAGTCACGAGAATTGAGCCCTCTCTGAAGGCGCTGAGCATCACAGAGTAGACACGCTGATGCTGAATCACGTTCGAAAACTCACTATGAATAGGGGACACTCTACTGCAAGCATGGTGACCGATTGTCGGTTAACCGAAGAGGAATTCACAACTCATATAGCGAGAGACAAACGCGGCACAGCAGATGGCCCCACGTGTCGGTCCTTCGCTGGAACGGTGCGCCAGTTTGAGCATCGCCCACGTGGCATCATACCGTTCCAACGTCAGGTAGCAGACGTTGGCTTCCTATGAAAGGAGCAAAATAGGGGCACGTCGACAGGATCTGGCTTCCGAGCGTCAAGAGGGAAGCAGCAACACGATTGCCCAGTATGGGAAGGTTTGTCAGGTACTACAGATAAAGAGCAGCGCTTTGTGCTGCCCTGGATACGCAAACATTTATTCTGGCATCAGGCCAGCCTTTAAAGAGGCCAGCAGCAGGTAATGCCACAGGTCGATGCAAGGCGAGCATGGCTCATCCCTGGCTCACAGTCGCGAGGCTGTGCAGCAGTGCAGCACCATGAGATGGTGGAACCGCTCAGCCGCGGTGCCCGTGTCTATCAGAGGGCATCAGTTTGAGGGGCAAAGAGGTGATACTGACAGCACAACGACTGCTCCGAACAAATCCTCAGGTCTGCTAAAACTCGCTGTTAGTGCTGGCCAAAGACGCGTTATGAGCGGAAAGACAGCAGTTGACGAAGCTCAAATATGGTGTCCCAATAAGGGAAAATTTCTACGCGTAGTGCTTCATCGGAAGTGAACTCCCAAAGCCTTATCAGAAGAGGGTCTTGGTTATGTGACTTCTCGATCCACGTCAAGTAATGCTAGGCGGAGGCGAAATGGATCTGCCAGGAGCAAATAAGCTATGCTGACACGCCTTGCGTGAAGGCCGCAGCTCCCCGAGCATGGTATGCTATGCATGGAAATCTAAGTTATAGAGTAAAACTGCAGATGGCCTGGCTGATCCTTGTTGTATAATGCTCTCGAGCGGTTGTCGTCTGCAGTAAGGAGGAGACCACGTTCCGGTGGTAGAAGGACACCGATGAAATGCTATATAAGGTGGTGACCGCCCTTACGAAATCACGAAACACGCTGGCTCGGAGGCCAAAGCTTGAGGGACACTGCCATATACATATTGAATCGACCGCTGTACCTGCAAGTAACGCACGCAGGCCTAGAGAAGAACGCTACATTATTGATTAGGCCGTACGGGGGAGCACGGCACCTGTTGCTTAGGGGACAGGAGAGTGTCACTAGTTTGCGACGTACAGCTATATGCTGCGCATGAGGGAGCGGCCCACCAAACGCAGATCTCTCTTTGTCGCCTTTTGCAGGCCGTCTGACAAAACAGTAGTTAAGGTGGCATACTCCGTCACCTTTGATGAGATAGCAGGACGTTTACGCTAGCATTTTTCCGGAAAAGATGAGCCAACGGGGGCAGCGCTGTGCATAAGAGAAAGTGCCTTTATGAGTTCAAGTTCATAATGAAAGCGATGAAGGCAACCACCTTAGCGCCTGACGGGTTCATCGGTGCCAGGATGGAAGGTATGGCTGGACACTGTGTCCAGCGGCTTTTCCCCATAAACAGACTGAGCGATGCATACTAGCCTACAGCATGAGGTAGCAGCTGGCATCAGAAAATGCAATTCGCCGGTAACGCCTTTAAGGAATGATCCGCTGCATGCAGAAACAACCCTGTCTTTAGTGGCTTGAACATAGCATGAAGTCCTCTCTGAGGAGCGTGAAGACTCCCCTGGAGGTCACTGAATGAGAGCCTGAAGAACTTGATGTCGTGACCCAACACGAATCACACATTGTCACAGCTGTATACTGAACTGTCCGGATCAGTCGGAGTCCGTATCGGCGCACGCATATACGGTGGCAGTCACACTGTGGTAGTCTGCAGGTGCTTTTATGTAAATTGTTCGGGTATGCCAATGTTTTCCGCAGAGGTAAATACTCGAGGTGGGTCCGTGCACCCGAAGAGGCTTTCATGTTCAAACATCCGACACCTACCTGCATACGAGTCTATGTTCGGCAGGGGCGCACCTGGTTAACACACATTCCAAAGCATGGCGACTCCGACCGCTTTGACAATGTGCAGGTCCGTGTGTCGCTCCAATCGTACACGCCCTGGTTTGCAAGCTAGAATATGTTTCACCGGCAAGGAGCAGCAAATGCCGAACGTGCGCAGAGCTGTGCCCCAATTTTGCAGAGCCAGAGGAAAAACATGAAGGATTTACCCGCCGTAGGCAGCAAGGTATGGACGTGGAAAGAGCAATTCACCAAGGAATACAAGGAGAAAAGCTTGAGGGTTTTCGCGAATGAAGTGATGTCTTTGGAAACCACTCTTGTGTCCGCAGGCTTTTTTTTCAGGTGAAAGCCCTTCTGACGACTTGAGACTAGCAAGCGGTAGATAAGCCGTAGGGCCCAGGGCTGCTGAGCGCTCCGTCCAGACTTTCAGTTGCACTCTGAAAACCATACATGTTTCGGATGATAATGTTTGGTGTAGCGTCTTGCATGCGCTCACGCACTACCTCTACTTTCCTTAACAGACACACCGCTTGAATTGCCTGTTTTTTTGGGGTCACATAGAGTGGGTACATGCGCCAGCATGTGGCCACGTACAAGTACTTGAGAGTCCATGATCAAGAGTTTACATGGAGCGGCGTCAACGCCAAACACGCTCTTTGAATGCCAACATCAGTGGTCAAGTAGTTTCGGGAACAAACTACACTCTTGCGGAGGCGACATGGCTGTGTGTCAGGGTTAAAAGAGAAGCCACGTTTGTGCTCAAATATACAGTATATTGACGGCAGTCCTGCAAACCTACTGAGACGTATCCGGAAGCAAGTACACGAAAGGATACGCCAGCGCACGATGGCGCAGAGGAGGGGCTACGTTGGTTGCTGCTTAGCGCTCCATAAAACATGCAGACCTAGAGATGTGTCAGAATTATGCCTGAGTAGATGCATGAATCCTACTACGGGAGCTCAATGGGACTCCCCGGAATAGCACGCCATCTCATTCCCACTTGCGGCTGGGCGGCGTCCTATCGTGAGAACGCCGTTTCGAAAAAATCTGAGGTCGGCTGCTTGTCTAACATTAGGTCGAGCTTTCCTAAAAACGTTTTGGAGGGCATCCGTGGAAAATGACGAGCAATAGAGTGTCCGCGCAAGCCGGGCACATCTAAATGAGCTCCTTTCCGGCTTCCATACCGTATCCTCGCGTGGAATAACATCTTGTCATAAATCGACTTTTTAAAACCCTCTTTTCACTTCTACGGGAAAATGTGAAACATGCCGGTGCGTTCATTACGCCAATCATGCCGTAGGTAAGACCTCATACGAGATGCTAGCAGTCGAAAGACCGCGCTTTTGCCAGACGGAAACTATTGTATGTCGAGCAATACCGCAAAAATGGCATCTTCTCGTGCGTCCTATACTACCGACATTGGAGGGCGCAGGCGCGCAAAACTCTGCTTCAGATCCAAGCAAAAATGAAGCTACTATATGATCAAATTCACAGCTCGGAACCTAGTCAGGAGCCCCGTTACATTGAGCTTAGGCTGCTACTGCTGCTGTGGGTGGGTGTCTTACACATGAGACCGCGTGCCTCTATACACGTGATGCGGGATGTCTTGTGTGCGAACTCGGGCGTTGAAACGGCTTTCTGCAGGCCTGAGAACAAATCCTCGCCTCACCGCTGTAGGATAGAGGCCAAAGCGGCTCAGAATGCGGGTGATATTTCCCAGCCAGGGAAACAAGTCCCGGGCTGCTGCTACAATGCTACTCACAGGGCACCATGATATTGTGCGGACACGTAGGGGCCTAAAATATGCTCCGCTGTCGAGCTTGAGGTCAGGGGAGATTTGTCGTGCAGAGCTTTTGCAGCGTAGACTGGTGTCTGATTAGGTAGGGCTCCAACCTTGTATCTAACTAGAAGATCTTCGATGGAGGCGCGCTTGGTGCATGAGAGTACGTGTCCGCTCGAGGCGCAGCACTCCCAGCCGACACACCACAACAGCATGATAGATGTCGGCAAAGAGGGGCCTATGTACCGGGTGGGGGTACTCAAGAGATACTCAGCTTATGTTCGAGAGCAACGTCGTGTACAAGTAGGGATGTGTCTTTTCTTCTGTTGCAGGTCTTCGCCCCATAGCATAGCGGCAGTGATCGAACTGCAGCAGCTCCCTAGCCACTGAACACTAGTGTAGCAGGGACAACGACTGGAAATCTGTGTCTCGTGATCTTTGGAAACGAAGCGCATATCTTGACACACTATAAGCGCCGTTAGGTCTTGAACTCCTATCGGAGATCATATGAACTTACGACGTGAAAGACGGCACGGTGAGGAACAGACGCCTCTTCATTCAAGTGTGACTTTTGTCCATCAAAACACACGCAGTAGCCTGCGTTGCAGAAAGACCACCCAGTCTGTCAATGCTAATGTCAAGCGACCACCTGAGAGAAGAGGGTGGGACCACGAGAGTCTAGGAGCCGACAGCTACATGCCAAGGCGCATGGCTACAGAAAAGGGTAAAAGAGGCCGAAGATCCCGTGCACCGGTTTCACCCGGAGAAGCGCGCAGGAGAATATTAGGAAAGGTCGCGGCATTCCAGCCAAGGTGCGCCAGTCTGCAGATAGTTTTCTGTCCAGCGTCAAACTAATAAACGCCCGGGCACGCTGTACCGGGCTGTGCAACATCGAAGCAATGTAATGCGCTGGTAACCGTGAGCTAGACAGCAGCGTCCTGGTACATCACCGATTATGCCAATAGCAAGCGCCGGATGCGTGAGCTAGTTTCAGCATGCTTCTCGTCTTTTCAAAGCAGAGAGAATAAGGTATATAGGAAGGAAAATACATGTAGTTTGCCACTACGCGTTTTGGCCCTGTTCGATCACAGAGGATTGTTCGACTCTCAGCGTCGAAATCCTCATCAGCTCAGTGCTTCCGCTGTGTTTATAGGGACGAAGGGACACTGTAGCGGTCAGCGGCTCCTCAGTCGGCGGCATAAAGTTTAATAGGTGGTGCGACTGGTGCCAGTTTGGCGTGTGCGAGCGTCTGGGTCAAAACCATTGGTTCACTTTACGTGGGCAAACGGCACGTAAGCGCCTTGCACGCCGTAGCCCTCGCTTGATGAACCCGGTGACACCCTGCGGCGTATTCAGTCAAGTTCAGATTGGGTGAAAGACCCTTTCAAAGCTCCGCATTTCAATCATTCACAACAAAATCGCTCTTCGTACACTGCAGAATCTTTCCCATTACCGATTAGTCACAGCGATGCCATGTTGCGTTCGGAGCATTCCCTGTAGTACACCTGACAGAGACGACGCTACCACCAGAGCTACCAGTAGGAGCAACAGTAGCTATCGTAGTAATGGTAGGAGTAGCAGTCGCTCTAGTAATGGTATTCATATTAGAAGCTGTAGTAGTAGTAGCATTTGCAGTAGTAGCACTAGCAGTCACATTAGTGTCAGTAGTGTGATTTACGGTCGCTGTCGTAGTAGCGCAAGCAGTCCTTGTAGTGGTAGTGGTCGTTTCTCTGGTATTGGTAGTTGTGGTAGAATAAGTGGGTGTAACCGTCTCCGCGGTACTAGAAGTAGTGCGAGTTGCAGAAACATAGGCTTCTCCAGAACACAGCGCAGGTGCCGTGTCCAGAAGTCAAGACACTACTTTGGACGCACTAGGATAGATACCCAAAATCAGCAAAACTGCTTGCTAAATGCTCCAAGCCTTGTCAAGACATTGTGCCACTTGATTGGAGTGAGAGGTCCGCCGGCGCAAGCGCCTTCAAAGCCAGCGCCGGACAGCATAAGTGCTCAGCTTCCTTGAAAGCGATATACGACTGGCACGTCGACAGGATTCGGCACATTGCTATAGAAGCAAGATTACCAGCAATGGTGCTTAATATGGAGCGATTTGGTGGGCGCAGCACATATCAGGCAGTGCGCCATTCACTAGTTTCTATGCCAGTTCTCAAGCTGGCGTTCTGATAGCCTTCCGTTTGCCTGCAGCAATATACCCTGCTTCCCACTGGGGCATTTACATATGACTCGTACCTGGCGCAGATTTTTTGAACGCGAAGACGGGGTCTCCATGTAGAGAGGCGAACAAACGCGACCGCCCGAGATCTGCCACAACGACAGTTTACGCGCCTACCCAAGAACCTCACGGCTGCCTGGCGCGGAGGTGTCTTTGGTGGCTGGGCTAAGCTTTACGACCCTCGGATCCGCTGTCAATTTAGGAAGATTTTCTTTCTTCTGGTAGGCACATCCCCTGGTTGTGAGAGTATGAGGTTCAAGCAGGAGAGGTCAGTGGGCAGGCGGGTCGAGGGTCTGAGCATTCCAGTAGTTAGCAGGAGCCATTGTCTCTTGAAGGCATAGGCCTGTCCGATAGAACCCTCACGGAGGCGTCAAGTGAGTGCACGTAGTGAGCTATGCGTACTCATCGGGCCCCTGAAGTAACCACTGCGCGCCTAGTGTGTGTCTTCTTGTTCTCTGCTTTTGAGCGCTGGCAATTTGCATTGGCAGAACAAAAGTCCCGCTGGTTAGGAGAAAACGATAAGAATAGCTCTTTACAGGGTCTCGACGTGAGAGGAGGCTTGGGGTGCATCAACCCGAAGGCTGGTGCCCGCGGGGAACAGGCCAAATCTCCAGTTTGGAGCTTCCCGGATGATAGATACTTAGCAAGTCCCCCCGGCGCATGGAACTCGGTCAATTGCTAGGGCGTAGGTCACAGCGCGGCACGTGTAGCACCGTGGGTCTCTCTGATTTGCACATCAGAACGATTTTCAATTGTCGGCAATGAGAGGCACTTATGTGGCGATACATACAGATTGCTGACACCATATCGTGATGGAGCCACAGGCTATGAGGGCCGCCAAGAAGAAAAGGGGCGCATCGACACACTCGGGCTACGCATCCTTTTGGTTAAAAACATTGTACGCCCACGCAGCAATATCTGCCCCCACTCAGATGAGCAAAACACTTACTCGCACTGGTCAAGCCATTGCCACCAGATACGTACATAGGTATATATATATATATATCGCTTCTGCGGCAGGACACATTATCACAATACACCGGAGAGCCTAGCGACTGGCTGCGCCAGATACATGGGATTGGTTCGGGTGTCTGTCCTGCCGTACACTGTATTTATCTGCATATGACTGTAAGTATTCCGGGAATACCAAACTAGCACCCGAGGCGCACGTGGTCCTTTATGGTGAAGAAATTCTGTCCCCCTGGTTCAGTGCAAAAGATGGTTTATGGAGGATTTGCGTGCAGCAATATAGCAGAGCCGTGAGCTAGAAGAAACAATGTGTTGTTGATTCTAGGGAGGAGAGTTCTGCAAAGAGGAGATGCTCTTTAGAAATGCTCTTGTCTTCGCATAGTCTTCGGAGGCAGAGGCCGTAATCAATTCGAGCCGTAAGTTTGCAAAATGAGCAGCGGAGATCTCGTCCGCTGAGTGTTTTCTCCAGAAATGTCTTGGCGTTCTGAAGATGACTGCATCCGGCGGATAGTAATGGTTGCAGGTGCGTCTCCCCTGCAATCAAGCACTGCTCCTATCTGTGTCTCCAGAGGCAATGCATGCTTTCTTCTTCAAGGCACACCAAACAGAGATCTCTAGTGTGAGTGACCACACCCACTAAGAAAGCAATAGGACTTCCTTTATTCGTACTGACTGTTAAGCTCTATTTCATTCACAGCTAAGCTCAGCCTGCTTTTCTTCCAGAGCGCATCTTCCCAAAATGAACCGACGTGCTCTAGAGCCCATTCCACATTTCCTGTCGACTACTCTTCTGAAGCAGTCACGGACGGTGTAATATGAGCCTGAACAAATCTATCAGTGCCACACCACCATATCCGAAAAGCGCGCCTGCCGACATCACCCACAAAGACTGCGACCGGTGTGACCATGCATCATAAGTTGTGCAGTGCGATCGGGTTCTTTACGCGATTGCGATTTCGCTCTGTTTCGGTCCCTGCCACCCTGATTACGACTAGCGCACCTCCTACCTCTCATGTTAACCAGCACGGACACAGGAAAGTGTCAAACTGAGCCACAGAATGATACCACATGATGGCAGTATAGGCGCATAAACTGTTTGGCTGCCAGATCGTCTGGGACAGCGCCGTCCAGCATATTTTCGATGTAACGTTGCCGCGCATGTACTACCCGAAAGACAGAAGCAAGGGACTGGTACCCCTCTTTGGTGCTTTTGGGTGGGACGAATTGCGAAGGTCCCATATTGATTGTTGTACGTAACCCTGAAGCAAGGCGCATACGCGGGGACGGGCCTGAAGTCAGAGACATTGCGTTTCGTGGGATTGGACGGACGCAAAGCTCCTTGTTTGCTCTAAGTAACGAGGAAGGTGGGGTTTCTTGTAGGAGGCATGAAACTCAAAGCGCTACACAGCACAGTTTGCACAATGGTTTTGGCTGGCGGTCACTACGGAGACCAACGCTGACTTGTCGGTCGTACATGAGAGGGGGATGCCCCGCGCCGCTCGAAAGCGTGTCTGCCTGCAGGTAAGATGGTGAATCCGCCCGCATACTGCCGCGCATAAGGACGTAAGCGTTCATTAACAGGAGTATAGACGCTGCGGTGCTAGAGTCGTTTAGGGTTAATGAATGCCACCCGCTAGTCAAAGAAAACGATGCTGGGTGCTTGCAGGAACATAATCTATGAGTTGAAGGGACAAGTGCGGTGCAACTGGTTTAAATGCCGAGTCATATTTGTGCTTGAAGGTAAAGGCAGTCGGAGGCTGTGCTGGATTGTGCGGCTTTTGTCAGACATACTCGGAAGCGTGCACATCGAAGCGTACGTAAGCGGATGGAAACGCAAACAAGTCTCACTTTTGAGCCACTGCTTTCGCCCGAGTGTTTCAGCTTTAACGTGGACCTAGACATAGGCTGAAATGATTCTCGATGTAATCTTTGCTCTATTTCAAGTCGTTGGACAAGCTGTGCCGAAGTCGTAAAATGCAATCGAGATAGCCCAGCACGGCATGACCATCTGCTCACATCCCAAACCGCCCCTGTTGAGTGATGACCTCGCGTGGTGGTAGTATTACCTTGCGAGACTTGCAAAAAGACTGCATGTCGGATATCAGGTCGCGCGTGGTCCAGCGGGGTATGTAGAGAGCCCGCGAATAATTGACTGCAATACAGTTCGCATGCATGCTGAGTTATATATTGCTTTGATCGCTTTTCAATAGGCGCGATAAGCATCTAGTCGAGATCCGATATCTGGAAAGCTCTTACCACCTCTGTGCGAAATGCGGATGTTGCCCATGTATTCATTGAGCCAAGCGTATCCTGCATGAGCCTCATACAATGGGTCGCAAGTGGGCGGAACTCTGCGTCAATGCCGAGCTAAGACTACCGTTTCAGGTCCAGTGATGAAAAATACTGCAAATTTGAGATACCCTCGTTCGTAATCTACAAACGGAAAATCTGATATTTTCGTAGGGGAAACGTTTTGTAACGTCATGACAGGCAACTAAACGGTGATACGTTCAAACATGAGCATGGAAGCATAGCTCGCTGCGCAATTATATTGATCTCAGGCTGCTGCTGGGTACCAAAATCCTCCACCAGCTGTGTCTATACCTTGTTCTGCTGCACTAGCCAGCAATGACCTCTGGATGTCATGGTGGTGCCAGCTTGCTTGGGAAAACGTTATCGCATCACCGCTAAATAGGATCAACGATGTCGCAGCACCAGGTGCAATTAATGTCTGCTACTCAAGAAACCAGTTCTCTCGCTGGTGCCGCAAAGCTTCTGACAGAGCACCACAACAGCCGGCAGGCCGACTTGAAGCAGAATCAGGTTCCGTCGTCAAACTCGAGGTTGTAGGAAATATATTCAGAAGAGGATTTTCAGCACTGATTAGTGGTATGATACGAGAAGCTTGAGCATTGTACATACGTGTGAGGGTCGCAAGCAAAGTGCTAAAAAGAGTAGCAAGCGTACGTGATCGCTTAAACGTTTTGCGCATACCATCAACTTCGCAAAACAACATAAATGGTGTCCGCAAAGAAAGGCTCACATGCCGCGTGTGCAGGCTGTGCCACTCGGCTCAAGGTGCTAAGCACCGTCAAATTCCAGCAGAATTATGTCATTCTTCCGCTTGCACGCGAGTATCGCCGGAGAGTACCGGCCCTGACGGCGCACCATCAAAGAGATTGCATACTAGTGTAACGGGCACTCTAGCCTGAAAGCGTATCTCTTTCGCAGCGAAGACGTGTTGCGTGCTTCAAGGTACAGCGAACAGCGTTATGAATCTAATTCTGCAGCGCGGGAGGCAGAACGCAGAGGAGAACTTTTCTTCCAGAGCTTCTTGTCATTTAGCCTGGTACACTTTGATGAGTCCACGTAAGGTATACTGCGGTGTAGAAACGAACGTGCAAAGCCATGCATCGATTTATTTGATGCGCCACTCCTGATGGAGGCACGGATAACATGCAAATCGCCAGATGCAGAGAGTCACGGGCAAAAAATACCCAGCTACAGGAGCATGAAAAGAGACCCCATCGCTGGGGTGAAAAGAGAGGCATGTGCATTAGGACGTAAGAAAGGCAGCTCGCATCTGGTTGGATGGCGCCAGTCCTAAGAAAATGCTCCTCACGCGGGATAAACTAGGAGGCGTTCGTATGGCAACAACGTTTCCTTCAACTATTGAAGGAAAGACTGACTGTATAAGTGCAAGCCAGCTCCAGCATGGCTGATAAATCCAGAGACAATATGCTGTCTGTGTTTCGGCGGTCAATCACTAGCGATAATCAAACGTCCTAACAGGTCAGCAGCCATGGGCAAGACACAGTTACCCTCTTTACTACACAACCTCTGTCACGTCACGCGAGGCGCTTGCACACCTTTTATGTGGTAGACGTCTGCAAGTGGCGGTCCGCGCTGCAGGGAAGCACGCACAGGTAACCGTTGCCACGTACCGATGTTTGGCCACCGTATGTCCGTGCACTTATGAGCGTCATGCTTCAAATCCGCTTGTGGCTCCGGACGCGTCTCTGGTTGTGGCCCCTGTATAAGCACCACTGATTCCAGCAATCGGGGCGCTCGGTGACAAGGCTCATCAAAAAGGCCCTCTAAAGAGAACTTAATGTGGAATTTGATGAATCTCGGACTCAATGGCAACCGCCCCACAGAGTAGCACAGTGGAATGCCCTGCATGCAGTGACGCTTCCCAGTAACCCCTTCTCTGGTACGCCAACGAGGGACATGGCTTGAGTAGTTTTGCTGCGACGATTGGCTGATTGAGAGCCTCCTGCCTACTCTCCCAGACATCCCCCAGATACATATCGTCCGACTGAGCTT